>NC_046320.1:54364723-54517223 GCF_009819535.1 Lacerta agilis
CCCTCACCAGTGCTTGATATGAATGATGAATCTCAGCTCTGCTGTCTTCCATTTTGGGTTGAGGCATCTGAGCCATGGTAAAAACCAATACTTTGTCACATTAACACCTGGTGCCAACAGCCTATCAGCATGCCGGTTATAAATAGAGATCCTCTCGAGAGGCATAGTCTTACCTGGAACGGCCATTTGGGAGTATTAAAAGCCATGATTCGTGCTTGTCTATCACTTGGCACTTCTTATCCATTTTCTTTTCCCCTCTGGGGGAGGAGAAGGAGGCAGGAAGTATTTCTTTCAGTACTGTATAATGCACTTTGTAGGCGAGCTTAAGGGAGCGTTCATAAGATAATGCACTCTTTGGATCCAGGTGAATCTGTTCAGTACAAACATGATCTTCTGGTGCTCTTCTTGTGATCACTAGAATTTGCATTGGACCAGGACACCCCACTCCTCATATGCTAATATATCAATGTTATGTCCTAGATTTATATAAAAAAAAAAAAACTGGAGCATTCTGATTATCACTACTACATTCCTTAAAATATTTAAGGAATATAAAAAGTCTTCACCCAGAGACTGAAAAATCTTGATACATTCAAAATAAATCACTCTGATCTAGAAAATTATTCATGCATTATTACCATATTTGGGCTGCAAATATATTTCTTCAATTAAAACTGTTACACTACTGACAATAGACACACCTTACCAGTGCTCATGGTATCTCTTGTTCACAGAAAATTTACTTCGCTCATTGTTTGGATTCCTTTTGTTGTTGTTGTTTAGTTCTTTAGTCGTGTCCGACTCTTCGTGACCCTATGGACCAGAGCACACCAGGCACTCCTGTCTTCCACTGCCTCCTGAAGTTTGGTCAAACTCATGTTAGTAGCTCCGAGAACACTGTCCAACCATTTAGTCCTCTGTCGTCCCCTATTCCTTGTGCCCTCAATCTTTCCCAACATCAAGGTCTTTTCCAGGGAGTCTTCTTTTCTCATGAGGTGGCCAAAGTATTGGAGCCTCAGCTTCAGAATCTGTCCTTCCAGTGAGCACTCATTGGATTCTTCTCATGAGGTGGCCAAAGTATTGGAGCCTCAGCTTCAGGATCTGACCTGCCAGTGAGCACTCATTGGATTCCTTTAGCATTATTTTAAAATGATCCTCTGTGACCACATAGTCTAGAAGTGAAATTACCGGTACTTTAGGACAAAAGTAGGGACAAAAGGCCAGTTAATGTGTGCCCCTTTGGGCTCTCAAATCTCAGCAGCACCCCATGCAATGCTAAAATCCGCCTCTCTCCCTTGGTTCTACAGCATTGTTTTTGCACCACCACCACCCAGCAAAGGGCACCCAGGGTGACCGCACCAGTTGTGCTACCCTAAAACTGCCTCTGCCACCTTCCTTGTGCTTGTGATTACTCTTTGTCCCTGAGCAGCAGTGGAGAGTTTTTTTCCAGCCCAAGGGCCACATCCCCTTCTGAACAAGCTTAGAAGGGCCATATGCCAGTGGCAGGAGGGGATAGAGACAAAAGTGAGTGGAGCAATGAGTGTTAATGTTGTTGTTGTTTACAGTAGGATAGTTTCTACTCACATTCATGCACCCTTCTCTATCTAGGCAAGCAGGAGACATTATCAGAGTTCAAGGATGCATTGCAACCAGACAAAAACCACCCAATGAGCTGTAAAGAAGGCCAGTATGGGGTGTGTTTGGAAAGGGAATGTGGTCTATAGAGGGTCCCAAGGGCTAGATAATGTTTGGAGGGATGCATCCAGACCCCACAGAACTGAGGTTCTCCACCTCTGTCCTCGATAAAGGTGTTTTATTGCTCCCCCCCAAGGGAGCTGACTTGTTACTGGATCACCCATTTTGGAGCCAAATCTAGCAGTCATGTTCTTTATATCAATCAAAAGCCCATTCCCACTCTCTGCAATTTGATGGCTTGAATTGCCAGTGATGGATAGAAGATTTAGGTCCTACCCCAGAGGTATTCCCAAGTACAGGATGATGTCCTCCAGCAACTCCCATCAGCTCCAGCCAGCATGGCTTAGACAAATTCATGAAAGATAAATCCATCAATGGCTACAGCCACAATGATTATGCTCTTCCTCCATGTAGACTGCTGAGGTAGGAACTGGGAAACCAAGCTTAAAATTCCCAATGGACCATGCAGCTTATTGGTTTGATACTGTCCTGGTTTGCACATAATACTAAGGCAAGTGTGAGTCGTCCCACAGATGAACAACCCAACCATGGCTTGTTTCTCCAATACTTGGCTTGATTTCCAGCTGCTCTTGCCTCACACATCTGGGGTGGGCTGGTCAAATAAACCATCGTTAAGGAAGAGTGCTAGGTTCACACGTAACACATAAAACAAACCAAGGTTCATAAATCAACCATGGTTTTATTTCATGCCTCGATGGCCATAAACAAACTGTAGTTAAGCTGCTGGGCAGGGCTTATACATTATGTTAAACCATAGTTTAATAAACAACAGCTTAATAAAACATGGTTTGGCATTATGTGCAAACCAGGCCAATGAGTTAGGCTGCAATCCTAACCCCACTTACTTGGGAGTAAGCCCCACTAAATTCAATAGGACTTCTAAGTAGATATGGCCTTACAGGGTTGCTGCGAGGATAAAATGGGGGTTAAGCCATGGGTGCCATCCTGAGCTCTTTGGGAGAAGAGTTGCAGTGAAAATGTAATTAAAATATCATCTTGCTGAAGGGTTTTGTTAATTTAATCATTGGTGTAGGTGAGCTGAGCATGAAGTGATGCTTTACTTTCTCGCCCTTGTCCTTGCCCCCCCCAATCCAGTGTGATCTAGTCCTCTTCCTTTGGTTATTTATTATCACATAGGTGATAACAGCTGCTCAAGGGCCCCACGTGGCCGACATGCTCGCTTTCTGCCAACAGGTCAGCCAGTCCATCAACCCTCCTTTTTTATTTTTACGGCATCTATTCATAGCAGATCTCTCGACCCACTTCAGAAGAGTTATAATTAGACTGCATTAAACCCCATTCAGATAAACAAAACACAGATGGCACACAAGTAAGGGAGCCACGGAGACTCATTCTTATGGGCAAATAAGGCAGGGTGGCTTGGCTGCAGAGGCTCCAGTCCAAAGCCCAGCTTGCCTGGTTTGAGATAGGGAAACTGAAGCCTCTACCCTCCTCCTCCTCCCAGGTACAGTTTAGCCCAATTTGGTCTGCTCATCGAAGGGAAGTGTTTGTTTTCATTATATTTGCAATGAAGCAAGTAGCTATGGCAACATAAAACAGATCAGGTTTCAAGTCCTTGTCGGAGGGGCTATTTAAAGCCTGCCTGGCCACTTCGTGGTCACTGCTGTAGGGTCTTTTGTTCAGGTCACTGCTGCTCAGTCATTCATGTGCACGCCTAAGGGTTCAGAGAGCAAATAACAATATTATTGCTGCTGTTGTTGTTGTTACCTGCCTTGGTGCTCTTTCAAAAGCAATGCAGGAAATGATGCTGCTGATGAACTGGGAGGCGCATAACATCTTTGTTCCCCCAGCACCTCCTGCATCTGCCTCCAGGACAAGGGCTTAGAGAGGCGGAGGCGGCAGCAGCAACCACCCAGTGAGGACATTCTCCTGGCCTGTGTGGGTCAACCATCTAGCGCCTTCCAAAGTCAGTTCTAGGTCAGGAGACTCAGCTGCAGAATGACACTTGTCAAAACATCAGAGAATGGTTGGGGTGGGCGTATGGGACCTTACATACACCTCTGCTCTGCTTCCATGACTTTTGTATTGTTGCATGGTTTATTGTATTTTAAATATATTGTAAGGCACCTCAAGAACTTAGGTTAGCGGGTACTAGTGTGGGGTAATGTGTTGGACTAGGACCAATCCTCACCAAGCCATGAGTCTCACTGGGTGACGCTGGGCTATTGACTACCTCTCAGCCTAGCCTACCTCACAGGTTTGTTGTGAATATAAAATTGGGGAGAGCATGAGTCCCTTGGAGGAAAAGGTGATGCATTAATGTAACAAACAAACAAATAAAATACTCCTAAATAAGATAGGAGAAAAGCTTGTCTTTCTTTCAAAAGAAAAACCAAGGCAGCACACACACACAGCAATTCACAAAACCCAAAGAACAGTGAAATTATTTGGAAGTACGCAAACAAACTGACAGCCCAGAGTTTCAAAAGGGACCAGGCAGGCGTTTTATTTGCGCCCATGTGTTAATTGATCAGTTAGGGACGATAGCTTAATAGATGAATTAATCACCCAACAATTAAACAAAAGACCAACCAGAAGAACAGAATAGCAACAAGGCTTACAATCAGGGCAGCCATGAGTCCTACTTTACAAAGAACGGTCCTCTATTTGAATGGCTGTTAACTCCAGTTTAAAGATGAAGAATCATAAGAATGGAGAGCAGGAAAAGCCCTGAAGCTGCCCATCAAGAGTGAGCACCAAGTGATACTAGAATGTTGCTTCCCAGGTCGCCTGGTCACAGCCTTCCCCACTCCGGTGAGGTGTATTGTATTTCCATTTAAAGTGTAGCAAGTATCTGTAGATATAAATTTAGCATAGACAAATGTTTGGTGATGAAAAATCATTTTCCCTGCATGATCCATTTTCTTTTGGGGGGGGTGAGGAGATGTATAAGTGGCCACCACGCTCACATGTCCATGTGCCAGATCCCCAAATTCCAGCTGTTCTCTATATGGCAAAAGCAGAAGAATGAAGAAGCCAGACAGGCCTCACTAAGGATGGCATTTGACGGCTCACATTGTCATAGCTGAAGGAAAAGGCTCATGCCTCTTATATCCACCTGCTGAACTTCAGACTGTACGAGAACATAAAGCAGGAGCTCTGATGTAGATCTAATCGAGTCAGGAAGGTGCATGCAGGAAGAGATATTCCTCAAGAAATGCTCATCTCAGAGCACTCAGGCCTTTCAATTGAGCCCAGTAACAAAGAGGCAACCAATATAGTTGAATCTCACTCCAAAATAGTGACAGTCAGAGGTTCACACAATGAAACGGTACAACTTTAGGGTTCACATTTCCAGACATAATCCCAAATTTGGATGGCTGCCACTCCATTAGAAGAGTTAAAAAAGAAATGCTTCTTTTCTTGGTCAGATGAAAGCACAGGATACTTTGTGAACCGACTGCAAATGGTGTAGCAGAGTTTCTGGCAAGCCTACACCTAAAGACTTTACAGTAACTCAATCTGGATGTATGAGAGGGGACGATCTCCTCAGAAGATTTCATGTGAGCATTTAATCTATCTCATATTTTGCAGGTGATAAAATTTGTTTTTATTAGTCAATATATTCCCCCCCACCCCATCACATTGGTCCAGAGCAACTTACAAATCCAAAATAGTCTGGAGATGATGGCTCAGAAGTGCAAAAATAAAGATAGCAGTCAACAGTAAATGTGTGAAGAAAACCTAGTGGGTGAATTTGGATGCAGGTTTTATTTGGTGTCAAGAATGAAAATGTTGCACTGGCTCAGCCTCCTGAAAAAGAGATCCAGTGTCAGATCTTGGTACTGAAGTCAACAAATTTAATTTCAGTTGCTGAAATTTATAGGATTCCAGGGGTTAAAGGGGGATATTGGAGATCCTGCAATATCTGGTATTTTGATTTAAACTTCTTGAAGGTGTTTACTGATAGATCAACTGTTGCAATTATTTCCTTGCATGTTGTTGGAAAGGGCATCCCAACTCCTTTATCTGGACTTTCCAGTGCCCCCTTTCTCTTGGAAGTTTATTAAGTTCATCATTCAACTCATAAATCCTGCATTCACCTAAGCAATGGCTTCCTTGTGGAGCTTCTCCAAAAAACCTGTTTATTGAGCATTTATCTTGATTTGTTTGCACAAAACTTATGGGCACCTCCAGACTTATGGTTATGTCACTGACACAGTAAGAGTGCATTTGTGACTTGGGTCTCCACATCATTCTGCTTTATTAGTTGTACTGCAGTGCATCCTCAGTGTTACCACATTGTTGGCATCTGGAGGAACGCTATTGCACTATATTGCAACCAAAGCAGGTAAAAACAACAACCCTGACACGGAACATTTGTGGTATGAAAAGTTACATGGTTTTAGTAGGAAGTTACAGGAGAATACAGTATGTTCGCCCCAAAACTTCTGCAGGTACAAAGAGTATTGAAACCAGAATTCTCCCTGATTGGTTTGTGGGGTGTTCATATGTCTTCCTGCTAATCATACCACACTTTCTAATGCATTTCCCTGCAAAAAGTCATTTTAAAAAGTGATTTTTGTTTGTGTGTGACACAGAACTTTAATCCACTTTAATTGTGCAAACCTAAATTTCCAGTACGTGCTTGAATCTCTCCCAAAATACTGACAGTAATGAGCAAGTTGATCCCATCCTCTGTATTTCTTTACTGTACAATAACTTTATCCCACCTTCCCTTCAGTTAGTTTTCTCACCTACTAATTTTTACCCTCATAACAACCCTGTGAGGCAGCTTAGGCTGAGAGATGGGGACTGGCCCATGGCAACTCAGTGAACTCCAAAGTTAAGTGGGGATTTTAACCCAGTTGTTTGTGGAATAGACTCTAAAGACTACCCTACCCTAGCTCTCAATATAGTTCAGAACATACCAATATAGGTTATCTCCCTGCCTAACCTGTTTCCCAGATGGCTTCAGTGCAGATGTTGCTAGTCTTATAAAACATCAAATCAACTTTAATTGGCTCTGATCCCTCGAAAACAAGTATGAACAAGCACCAAGTTTCAATACCCCAGCTCATGATTCCTTCTCATGAAAATCAAGGCATCCAAATGTCTTCCCTTCTGCACAGATCATTCACAAACCACAAGACTGATTCTGAATGAGCAAGAAGTGGTTCCAAATCACGACTGGCCAAATCTTTCCTCATGTCCAAATGTCACTAAGCAATATATATGAACAGGACGGGGGCTGAGAAAAGCAGTGCCATGCTAAATTAAACAGCAACCCTCTTTAGACTTCAGGGTCCTCCACACTAAGGAAAGGTTACAGATCTCTTTATACTTGTACGTGTCTAGCAGACAAGTGTATGGTTCCAAACAACAACCTAAACTTAGCTTGTTTGTGAGAGGGGCAGGAAGGAAAATCTGAACCTGGCATTCCTCATCAATTAAAAGAAAAACACTCTCCCAAAGAGGTAAAAAAATGTTGCTTACTGAATGGCCATACTTTGTGTGGAGGGCAAGCTGATGTAGCATCCTTTCTCCCACGCAATCCCAGGAATGGTTTGGATCCAAATCAAAAGAGGAGAGAACATAAAACATAAGAAGAGCTTTCTGGATTAGGCCAGAGTTGGCATGAGACATTTTTGCTGCCTGAAGCAAAGGACATGATAGTGTTTCCTCTCCACCCAATTCCTTGCCGAGAATTGACTGGATTGGCAGTTGAATCTTATTTCAGCACTGGCAACGGGATAGCATCTTCCACTGCACCCGAAGCAGCCCAGTAGTTTAGGGGGTATATGACAGGCAGTGTGGCACATACAGCTCAGATAGCCAATGATGGGGTATATGGCCAGGGGCTTGGGAGGGAGCTGCCACTCCCTGCCCCATATCTGCTACTTGGGTCAGTTGCCTCATTTTGCCTGATGGTATGACCGGTCCTTCCATGACTGACAAGGGCTGTTGAAAATCTTGTTTAGTGACTCCTGCACTGACTGATCTAATCTATACTTCCCAGACGAGGATAACAGATTAAAGCCAGATACACAACTCCACACTCACCTTTAGTCCTTTATTCAGGTGTAGTTAAAGGTATCCCACATTACTATGAAAGAGCTCAAAGGCATGCAAGGGCTGTTGAGAGCCAGTGCGGCCAGATCAGAGTATTGTACTACGACCAATGAGGCCTAGTTTCAAATCACTGCTGAGCCACCAAGTTTCATGGGTGAATTTATACCACCTATCTTCTCCCAGCCTAATCTACCTCTCAAGGTTCTTTCAGAGGATAAATGAGGAGGTAAGTGAGGAATACAGGCACCTTTAGCTCCTTGGGTGAAAGAATGGGATCAAAGTGTTATGAATATTATTTAAAAAGAGTAACCCATTCCCAGCACCAGCCACTATTGATAAGTGAGGGCACCATTACATCTCTCAGCTGAATGGTAGTGATCCCACGACTATATTCTGGAAGATGTGACTTTTTAGAAGGGAGGATTCTTAATAGCCAATTGACTTTCCAATGTAGCTTTAAGCCTAAAGCACAGCACAGATTCATTTTGTTGTTCAGTCGTTCAGTCGTGTCCGACTCTTCGTGACCCCATGGACCAGAGCACGCCAGGCACGCCTATCCTTCACTGCCTCCCGCAGTTTGGCCAAACGCATGTTACTAGCTTCGAGAACACTGTCCAACCATCTCATCCTCTGTCGTCCCCTTCTCCTTGTGCCCTCCATCTTTCCCAACATCAGGGTCTTTTCTAGGGAGTCTTCTCTTCTCATGAGGTGGCCAAAGTACTGGAGCCTCAACTTCAGGATCTGTCCTTCTAGTGAGCACTCAGGGCTGATTTCTTTGAGAATGGATAGGTTTGATCTTCTTGCAGTCCATGGGACTCTCAAGAGTCTCCTCCAGCACCATAATTCAAAAGCATCAATTCTTCGGCGATCAGCCTTCTTTATGGTCCAGCTCTCACTTCCATACATTACTACTGGGAAAACCATAGCTTTAACTATACGGACCTTTGTCGGCAAGGTGATGTCTTTGCTTTTTAAGATGTTGCCTCACACCAGATTCATATGCTGAGGTTTAAGCCCTGCTATAGAAGATCTTTGTCATATTGGTCATTTGTTCTGAACTGTATGATGTTGTGATGTTTTCATTATCATTATTTGTTGTTCACCACCGTGACATTTTAAAAACGAGTTACCCATTTGTAAATGCTCAGATAAGTGAATAAGTAAAATTAACCACCCACTTGGTTGCCCTCAGGGGCACTGTTGTTTCCATCTTTACTATCACTGCAAGCACAAGAGTGACCACTTGCTTTAGTGGAGGGAGTGTGCAATTCTGCGCATGCATTTCTTGAATGGGGAAGTCTGCATCTCAATGCCAGGGAGAGGATAACATCACCTCTGGTGTGAGGCACATCTGTTCTCACCTTCACCGAGAACAGCAGCAGCAGGAGTTTCAGTATAGCAGTTGAGATTCCCTCCCACCCATAAAGCTTGTATTTATAGCAAATGCAAATCCATGGGACTTTTATGTGGTTTTTCTCTAGAAAATTATTGTGAATCTTGTCTCCCATGCAGGCAACCCCTCCCAAACAAGACGTAAATGACGGGGTGAGGGGGGGTGGAGCACATTATACAGGAAAGCCATTGCCAAAATTGGTGGGGTAAAAAGATAGGGGGGGTAGATTAGCCTCCCAGGCAGGGTGTTTAATCATTTTTGCCCTACATAGTTTGGGCTGAGCATATTTGCATAACCATTTGCTCTTGTATGAACCTGCTGGGCCCAGTTTGCATGCAAACCACAAAGATCAGTTAGACAATTGGGTCTTTTCACAGGAACATAAGAATACAGGAAGCTGCCTTACACCGAGTATAAGCTTGCAAAAGGAAGGATAAGAGCATAAGAATATAAAATGGGTCATCTAGCTCAGTATTGTCTACACTGGCCAGCAGTAGTTCTCAATGGCTTTTAAAGTAGGGGACATTCCCAGTGCTACTTGGAGGTCCCTGGGATTGCATGCAAGGCAAATGCTCTGCCACTGAGCTACAGCCCTTCTCCATACACAGCAGAAAATTCCTGTTTTGTCCTGAGGTCATGGAAGTCTTAGAAATTAGTCTGTTGCTGCTTATAAAAACCAGGTTGCATTTACCTTCTCAGGAGTTACCTATTCAAACATAGCAAAACACTCTCTAGTTCTTCCATGCAGTGTTCTGCCAGTCCAGCTAGTAATAGCATCATGTGGACAAGCCCAAGATGCTGGTCAGGATCAAGATCTATTGCATTCACTACAAGCCCCATGAACTGCCAGATCACCATTTACAAATGACAAAATGCAGTTATGGTATGGTTTGGGTCACCATCAATCAGTATCATTTTTTGTTTTCAATTTTTTGTTGTTAAATTATCCAGTTGTTTTTTTCTTTTCTTTTCTTTTTGCAAGAGCCCTGTTTGGTCTTTGGTTAGGTAACTGTGCCTCCTGTTTCCTTGGGAATTAATCTTCCACGAAAGAACAGCTCATCTCTTACACTGTGAAGAAAATTTGAAAGCAACCGAATGCAAGAGACTGATTTAGAAGCAGCAGAGCAAAAGACCATTAGCAAGCCAATTAAGGTCACTGAACTTTCACTTGAGACCTGGAATTGCTGGCATATTTCTCTCTCAACCCTCCCCCCCCCCCCGGCCGCCCCATCACCTCTCAGCAGTCCTAAGCACACATGTTCACAGGAAAGCCTCATAGCTTTTGGTCCCTTGGGTGAGAGACAGGCAAAATTAGTGGTATTTGTACAAGGCACTATTTTTTATAGTAGCTTTTTTAAAAGTGAGGATAGGTGAAGTGTTATTGCCTGGCCTATCTAGAAGGTTGGAGAAAGTGGTTTTTATTTTTTAATCCAACAGGCTACTAGGGATAGAAACCCCTGCTGGCAAGTGAGTCAGTATTAGTCCAGATTTATCCAGGTTTCATGGTGTAGCTATGTGAGTGGGCTGTTGATTGAGAATGTAAGATTAAAGTATAGTATGTAAGATTAAAGTATGGGAGTGGTTTCATGGTGTGTGGAATAGTAAGTTTGAGTATATTGGTTTAGAGAGTTTACATGTTTACATGATGTGAGTGTGTACTTGAGCAGAACTTTATAGAATGCATTTTAACCATAATTAGATCAAATTGCTTTTATTGCTGTAAAGGGGGTTGAGAATTTAATTGGATTCACTTGTCTAATTGTTATGAATGATTGGGCATATGATGCTTGGGTTTTATTTTATCCAGTTATTTTAAAATGTGGAATTTGTAAATTTTCACGTGTAATGATGTTTAGATAATATTATGTCTAGTTGCTTATTGTATTTTTCAATGCGAAATTTTCTATGTATTTTTGTAGCATTATGAGCATTTTTATTTTGATGCTAAAGAAGATACGTTATTTAGTGGTTAATTGTGCTATACAGAATATGGAAGTTTTCTGGGCTTTTTTGCATCTGTTTATTTTATTTACTATGTCTTAACCTTTGCTATAAACCAGAGATTGGTTTAAATAAAAGTGGTATATAAATTGTCCAAGTTATAAAGAATAATAAAACAAAGAAAAACCAAGGATTCCCTTTTCATAATTAGTAGCTGAAGCCTTGGTGATGTGATTTCATTATCCTATTATCCCACCTCCTTTCTACAGAAAGAATTAAAACAGGTGTAAAGAGCCTTTGGGCCTCCAGATGCAATTGGACTCCAATTCCCACCATCCCTGACTGGGACTGATGGGAGTCCAACATCAGGGAGGGGGGCAAGGGTTCCCCAACCTTGAATTAAAGTAAGAATCTTCTAAACTAGAAGAGGATAGAGCTGCCAGCCACTCAAGGCTGGACAGTAAAGGACCTGCATCCTGTACAAATCCAGGAATGAAAACATGGCCAATATGGTGAATTCTGTATCTCAGACCTGCTTCTCAGTCCCCTGAGCAGTTGTTGTTCATAGAGCTGAATCACCCATTCATACAGCCAGTTTCAACCTCACGAACGGCCAGGGCAGACAGGTACAAACTACATGTGAAAGGTCTGTCGGACCCATGCCTGGAGCTTGAACTGAGGCTCACAAGAGCCCTCTGAGGAAAGAAAGCTTTAGTATTTGTTGGTTGGTGCTGCAATCCCACTTGTTTTGTCTGAGCAGGCCAAGCACACAGGTAAATATGCTTTCACTGTTAGCTAGAGAAGGCACCTTACTGTTCTCTAGCTAGAGAAGTTAGAGAATTTAGATGAAAACAGAAAGAAGCAGTGGAAATTGTTCACTAATTCATCCAAGGTGCAAAACAGAAACCAGTTCAACTAATGCCTGACATTGGTATTCGCTGTAGTTGTCAGTCCACAAATGTTAATGTAACTGATTATGTTTCCGCTGTCCCCTTGTATTCTGTTTCTTTTGCACAGAAATGCATAGGGTGGGATAACCTAACGGCAACGTAATTTACATAGATAATTAGGTAACTTGTGTAATTTCACCACAACAGACAGAGAAACAAATAACATCGTTTTTGGCAGAAGACAAACTGCAACATAACGGAAGCAGATACAAGAGTAATAGTTCAGTAATAGTGCAGTTCCTTAGTGGCTACTGCCAAGGAAATGCAGGTCTACTGCACTATTCCCTTCCGTGAGAGAGAGTAAATGATTCAGTAAGCAAGTGCGAGCTACAGCTCTGGAAGGGCTGGAACAAGTTTAGCTATGGATCCTGTAGTACCTGTCAGTTCTGACTACTACTGCTGCTGCTACTACAGCCACTTGGAGGCTTCTGAAGATGTGATGGCTAGTGGCCATCCCTGTGTGTCACTTTGCAAAAAAAAAACGTAACATGTGTGATGAGCGATACCTCCGAAAAGTAGGTATCCTCGAAACAGATACTTGAAAGAGATACCTGTGGAACCTCAAACATTTGGTCCTGTGCTCCCAGAGAGCTGTACAATATGATTCAGTCATCCTGCCAGAGAACTCTGCCTTGTGACCTTTCTAAGCTCTTTTGTGGCTTTCAGGTATTTCACACTCCTAAGTGTTTCTGTTACAGAAAATTCTGATTTCTGCTTACTGTGGTTGCATACACACCATACATTAAAAGTAACCCCTAAAGTGTCCTGGGAACTGCAGGTGCTGGGAACTGTAGCTGTGAGGGGTGCTTTAAATGTGATTTAAATGCATGGAGTGTGTGCACACATTTCAACGTAAGCCTGGTAAATGGATATATCATTAGGATCATGGTATACCTCCCCCCCTCCACTTAACACAGTTCATCTGGACTTGCTGGTGTGGGTATGCTTGGGTGTATGTGTGAACAGGTCTTTTTAATCAAAAAGCTGATATTTTCCATCCTGTTCTCCCCCTTCCCCTTTAACATTTCAAAGTAACCCACGATCCCCTCCCCATTAGTTCTAAGATGCGGGTGGACAGCTTGTGATGAGGTATGTATTTTTACCCTCAGCTAATCAGAAGCTGATGGGCCACCTGGCCATGTGGTGAAGCAATTAGTCAACCGCTTCAACGAGTGTCCACTGCAATGCAGCAGTAGTACGGATCAGCTCCCATGCCAAGAAGTGCAAAGGGTTATGTGAACCGGATCTCAGATAAAGCTAATGAGAAGTGGAGAATTTGCAACAGCGCATGAAATTCAGTCAACATCTATCGTTAAGCGTCAGCGAAAAGCCAAGGTGCACTTTGAAGGGTTCAGCATCAGTTCTTCAGCCCTGACCAGTTTTTCATTGATGGCAAAAATATCTAAAGAAGAACATAGGAGCCCTGCTTGATCAGACCAAAAGACCCTCTAGTCCAGCAGTCTGCTCTGACAGTGCCCAACCAGAAACATATGGCTACAAACCTGAAAAGGTTCAGAAAAGAGCAACCAGCATTATTGAGGTGATGGAGAAACTCTCCTATGAGGAAATGTTACAGCATTTGGGGCTTTTTAGTTTAGAGGAAAAGGAGCGTAAGAGGCAACGTGATAGAAGTGTGCAAAATTATACATGGCTAGAGTGGATAGAGAAAATTTTTTGTCCCTCTTGCATTACACTAGAACTTGGAAACATCCAATTAATCTAAATGTTGGAGGATGAAAGGAAGTACTTTTTCACACAGCTAAAGTATGGAATTTTCTCCCCTGAGAGGCAATGGTAGCCATCAGCTTGGATAACTTTAGAAGATTAGGCAAATTCATGGAGGATATGGATGCAAATGACTACTAACCTCCACCTCTGCTGTTGGAGGGTGCATGCTTCTGAAAACCAGTTGCTGGAAAATGCAGGAGGTGAGAGGGTTCTTGTGCTAGGGTCCTGCTTGCAGGTTTCCCCCAGGCATCTGGTTGGTCACTGTGAGAACAGGATGCTGGACTCAAATGGACCACTGGCATGATCCAGCAGGCTCTTCTTTTGTTCCTGTGACTTGAATGCAACCATGCTCTCTCAACTTGTGATATATTCCAACAGTGGAGGCAGAACACAGGCTAGTAACCATGGTCATCCTCCATGAATTTGTCTAACCATCATGAGTGTTTTTCCACAGCAATAAATAGATTCTAGAGCAGGGATTCCCGGTCCCTGAACATCTAAGCACTGGAACCTCCTGCTCCAGAATGCAAGGTCATCCTTCACTTGGTAAGGTAAAGGTAAGGTAAAGGTAAAGGTACCCCTGACTGTTAGGTCCAGTAGCAGACTCTGGGGTTGCACGCTCATCTCGCTTTACTGGCCGAGGGAGCCGACATTTGTCCGCAGTCATGTGGCCAGCATGACTAAGCCGCTTCTGGCGAACCAGAGCAGCGCACAGAAACGCCGTTTACCTTCCCGCCGGAGCAGTACCTATTTATCTACTTGCACTTTGCTGTGCTTTCAAACTCCTAGGTGGGAAGGAGCTGGAACCGAGCAACGGGAACTCACCCTGTCGCAGCCAATCGGCAAGCCCTAGGCTCAGTGGTTTAGACCACAGCGCCACCCGCGCTCAAGGTACACAGATGCAAATGCACAGGGCTGCAGGATTCCAGTAGGCTACTCCAGCTTATTTCTCCACTCTTCATTTTACAAATGCTTGCAACAATTACAACAGATCTGCCATTAACCAGGACAATTATTTTTGTTTTCCAGTCCTTACAGTCATTTAACAAATTAACTAGGCAATCATCACATTCTTCCTTCCTTAACAGAATGTCTCCATAACTCATGTTCTGATGTGTCAGCATAGCCAGCCAGGAAATGGCTCTGCATAACACATCAATTGCTTTTTAAGATTCATCTGAAAGATCAGCACTTTTCACAGGGATAGTGACAGACCTGAAGGCAGCTTTTAGCAAACGCTGCTGCACTTCATGCCCTGAATAGCGCGAGCTTATTTATTTTTTTAATAGTTTCTGGTGTTAAAAATGCACAGAACATTTCAGAAAAGAAGAACAACATTGCAGGGTCAGGCCGAAGGCCCATCTAGCACTGCAACTTCCTTTCTTAGTATCCAACCAGATACCCATGGGAAGCCCATAAGCAGGGCCTGAGTGCAACAGCCTCTGAACACCTGTCCATAAATGGATGCCTTTTCTGGTTGCCTTGGTTTTTTTTTACATCAGACTAATTCCTCTGGTCTGGATTTTAGACCTGGCAAATAGACAAAAGCAGCTGCCATATGAGTTTTTGTCTGCTTCTTCTTCAGTTACCCCCTTCACTGTAACCTTGGATGACTATTTTTCTAAGTTAAGGAAGAGAATTCATGCCCCAGATAGTCCATCCTCATCTGTTTCCCTGCTTTACTAGATTTATGAGCCCCGGTATCATTACTGAGGCTGGTCCAGATTCTTTTCTTTCCTCTGGGTGGCATTTTAGATTCAGGCTGAGTTAAAATCTCAGTAGTTACGAGTATCAAATTCAGCCGACTTCCACACTTTTCACTTACCAGTAATAAGCTGGGTGCTGACAGTGCAGATAAGCTCCAGCTCCAGGTTTGTAAACTACTGCTTATCTCACAGCTCAACATTCTTCTGCTCTCGAGCTCCAGGTTAAAAAGAAACAATTGGTGAGTAAGAAAAATAAAATACTTGGTCTAAAACGAGTTAAAATGAGATAAAATGAATTAAAACTCAGTTAAAATTTGTGGAGCTCTGGAGCTGACTGCCTGGCCTGCCATCTTGCAGGCACCAGAACTCTCCTTCCATTACTGAGGTCCCAGAAGTCTTGAGCTGAAACTGCTGTTTATATTATATTTGAAAATTGATGGGACACTTACCTTGATTGCTTTGTCATTTTATTAAAGTCCTCAGTTATATTTGGCACTGTGTTGCTGCTATTGTTGCTGCTATTACTAATACTGCTACGGCTGCCGCTACCACTGCTAAAATGCACGTACATTTCCTTAATCCATAAAGGGTTGTGATAGGGCAAATAATCAGATGTACAGCCAATCCCAAACATTTTAAAGTGCCAAATATTTTTAGTAGAAAAATACGAGGGAAAACTTTAGAAAAACTGTAAAATATATTTATTCTGAAGTAAGTTCCCCTAGTTTCAATGGGAATGTCATTCGTGATCATATCAGATGGTTATATGCTTTCAATACTGTTTGCACCTGCAAATGTTTTGGGCCAGAGAATGCCTTGTTTCCAATCAGTGCATGTCTTGTATCTTGCTGCTGTGCTCCTGTAACTTCTTATTCAACAAATGCTCTGGTTCATTTTGAAATGCAAGAGTGTCCCTCCAGATTGCAGTAATGTAGTGGCACTGGGGAAGCATCACATAGCCAATACAGTGTAATGATGTGTGGACAGTCCAGTCCTAACCCACTACTAATCCAACATTATTGTACCAATAGGTAAGGTAAAGATAAATGACCCCTGGATGGTTAAGTCAAGTCAAAGGTGACTATGGGATACAATGCTCATCTCCCTTCAGGCCGAGGGAGCCGGTGTTTGCAACAGCTTTCCAGGTCATGTGGCCAGCATGACTAAACCACTTCTGGACACCATGATGGAAGCCAGAGCGCCACCATCATAAACAACAAAACCCCACTACAGCACCCAAATTACAAGAAAAAGGATGTAGAGAAAACTTTAGGAAGAACATCCTGGTAGTACAAGCTATTCAACTGTGGAACAGATTGTCTCAAAAGGTGGTAGACTCAGTGTTGATAGCTAGGCAGTTTTAACCTCTGGACCTAATGGTCTTATGGGGACTGCCTCTTTAGATGGTGATATGTGCTAAGCCAACCTGCTCCTTCTGTTAAACAGGCTCCTGGTCTCTGTCTGCTCCTGATAGTACCACTGGGGTGGGCTCTTCTTCATTGCAGGTTTTTAAGCAGAGGTTGGGTGGCCACCTATCAGGGTTGCTGTAGTAGTCTATTTCCTGAATTGGCAAGGCGTGAACTGGATGTCATTTGAGGTCTTTCAACTCTATGGTTCCATGGAGCATTCCCTGTGGGCAGTTTTGTGGACTGAGCCCTGAAGAATAGGCAATAGGCCATGAGAGTAACATCTTGCCCAATGCCCTGGTGCCCCCCAAAATCTGGAGCCAGCTCTACTTAGGTCCAAGTAAATGAGCATAGGACTGTAGCCTTAAACAGATAAAATGTTGGTGCTAAGGCCTCTCTGCCTTAGAGGATTAATCATGGATGCCAAAGGAGTCGTATCATTTGCCTGACTCATGTGGTATGAACATTATTTGCGCATCAAGAGATCCAGACATAGGGAAGTGCTCCTCTAGTAACAGATAAATCAATTTCGAGTGTGTAGAGAGGAAAGGGTCCATGGAGTAAGAGAGCCATATTAAGAGAATTATCCACTCTATAAAGCTGATTTAACATCATTCCCTCTTCCCAGGAAACCTAGGGAACTGTAGTTCTGTCAGGTGAGACTAGGGATCTCTGAAAAAGCTTACCACTTTGGCAAACTATAGTTCTAAGTTCCACTCAGAGTAGACACAATGAAACTAATGGCCCTAACTTAGTCACGTTACATTTCAATGGGTTTGAGTAAAACTCAGCTGAATACCACCCCAGGATTATTTGGAAGAAGCTGTTATGACAGCTAACTTCTAAAACGGATATGAGTTTGCAGAGGAGCCGTGGAAAGAGAGTCAGTGGGTAGGGTGGCTGAAGGAGATAGGTGACAGAGATGGTGAAGTTTTCATTTGTGTGAAAAGTGGGGGGAAATCAGGATAATGTCGCTGTCTTTCAGCCCAGACTGCAGAGCTTATAACTACCAGGTTCATTAGCAATTGCCTTTCTTGGAGGAGGACGGAAGAGCTGGTGTCCTGCGTGCCACTGTCAAAATGTGAAAGAGATTAAGAGAGGGCACACCTGTTGTGTTTGGAAAGTACCATAGTGTCTGTAACACAAATGCATCAGGGCCAGGCAGCTGGCAAATGCATCAGAAGCCCAAGCTCCCTCTTGATTATCAGGCTGCCAACTGCAAAGCTAAAGCAGCTTAAGGAAAGGAGAGTAGCTGTGGGAGAAAATGAACCACACAGATCTCCATGTGTAGGAAGGGGGAAATAATTCTGCAGGGTTTTTTTTTGCAAATGTGTGAGTCACCCCTGTGTGTGCTTGGGGGGTGGGGAATGTGGCAGGTTGCAGTCAATGGCCTTGTGAAATTCAGAATGTTCTGAATTTCGTGGGTCAGGCTCCATGTTAACTAGCTTTGTTCAGTGGGATTTCCTGTGATTAGGCAACGGCACGCTGCAGTACCCTGAGTTCAGTTACAAATACAAGCAAATGTTTCAAAATACAGTACCAGGCTGTTTTCATGTGCATTGGAGTTGAATGCACTTCTCCTGTACAATACTCATTTAAAAAGTGAAAGTTATGAAGCACATGAAGTACCCAGCCCATGCTTTGGTGCTATCTACCTATATTCTGCCACAATATCGTTTTTCAGTCTCGTAAAAATGTCAAGTCATTAGAGATTTGGCACGATCTGCTCTTGATCCTGACCTTTACAGTGTGTTTTACAACTAGATGGAAATTCAATTCTGAATTCTGTTCAGAAGCTCATTAAGGTATACGTGCTCTCATTCCTGATACATTTTAGCCTTCAGTTAATTTACAAAAACTATTTTGAGTTGCTGTGATGTTTTTAAATGTTTATTAATTATTACATTTAGTTTTGTATCATGGATGGTAATTATTACTGCTATTAGACAATAAATAAATAAATAAACAAGATTGCACCTTTTGACTTACTGATTTTTTTTTACAGCAGCTGTAGTGTTAAGACTCCAAGCACTACCTCTCTCACTATAATTTGTATTGACTAATTTACTAACACCACATTCCTAACCACATTTGACTCAAATTAAGTCCTATCAATTTCAGTGGGGCAGACTCCCAGGTAAGTGAGGTTAGGATTGAAGCCTAAATGATATTAAATTTGGTCATGTGTATGACAGAGATCTAATTGTATCTCAGTGTGTAGGTATATATGTATAAACACACACACTCACGCAAATAATCTCAAACAGCAGACTGGAAAACAATTCACAATGGTGTTTATTGCACTCATCTATATATAGCAAATGCAGTTTCATGGAGGCTTTGCTTTGAGAGCTGCTTGATCTGCCTTTCCATCACCATGTGATAGAAAGTACTTCTTTGCCCCACAAGGCAAGCCAAAGAAGAAATTTGCAGTGCATGAGCTTCAGTTAATACAGTATCACCAAAAGCAGGTGTCACGGATTGTTGCTAATATGGCAAAGAACATTAAAGCAGTGCAAATCCTGGCTGCTGCTTAAATCCAGTGTCTCAAGCTGGCAGATCAACAGCATAAATATAGATTAATATGCACATTTCATCCCATTAAAAATTGCTGGAGTGTAGCCAAGGACTGGTGCAGAACGATGAATACCTGTGTGCTACTTTGGGCAAAAAGTGTGCATTTTCATGGTATGCACAAATGTACAATGCGGATTTGTGTGTGCATAGCAGAGAAGGGAAACCAAATATACCCACATCCCAGAGTCAAATTTTCATTAGACTAACATTAGCAACTGGGTATGTTCAATGTCCATCTGCACTGAAGCATTATGGAACTTGCTTCCAGATTCATAGCATGTAGCATAAACAGGACCTGCATTGGGATGCCTCACATCTTAATGCTGTTACATATCTGCACCCAATCTGTGCTTGCAGTTCCCAAACCAGCAGGGGACTCTGTGCCTTCTATACGTGTATCTTGATTCCTGGTTCAGAGTGAATGTGGATACAGTATTTTGAATCTTGCTATGTATTTTCAGGAGAGGGTGGCTATGAAATCATGTGGCAGAGCAGCAGCACAAGCCATCCCACCCCACCATGCAGAGAACCTGCAATGTTAACTGGCATCAGCATCATCTCATGCTTTGCAGAGGATCCCAGTTCACACTGCAGGCTATCTAAGAGGTGGACTCCTACATCATGCTACTGCAATAGTGCACTGACTGAACCTGGGCAGTAAATAAACATCAAGGGTCAATGGAATGATATATCACCAACTGGCTCAAATGAGTAACTGTCCAATGTGCCTGGTGTGTGTGACTAGATCCAGGCAACTGATTTTCTAGATACATTTCAATTAGAGTTTAGGCCTAGTTTTAGCACAAACTGCTCTGGTCACCCTGTATGATGACCTGTTGGAAAAGAGACACAGGAAATGTGTCCTTGTTCATTCTCCTTGACCTCTCAGCAGCTTTTCATACCATCGACCATGAAATCCTTCTTGAGTGACTGTCCGAGTTAGGAATGGGTGGCACTGCTTTGCGGTGTTTCCAGTCCTACTTGAATGGTTGTTTCCAAAGAGTGCTTGGGGGGTGATCTTTGGTCCTGTGGAGTCTTCAGTATGGGGTTCCTCAGGGTTTGATTGTATCCTCTATGGTGCTTAACATCTACATGTCAGGTGTTGGAATGTCTTTGCTTATGCATAGCCATGTATCCTAGGCTCTGCCATTGTACCTGCTGAACCTTGCAACCTTTATTCTGAACTGATGCAAATATTGTGTTACCGATTTCCTTAATAAAACGTTTAGGGTTTCCCACGCCAAGAGTCTGAGTTGTTTGTCTAGTGGTGGGAGCCAGGATATTGATAGTCTTACCCTCCATGAATCGATCTAATCCTCTTTTAAAGCCATCCAAGGTGGCAGCTGTCCTTCCATCTTGTGGGAGCCAACTCCATAGTTTAATTATGAACTGTGTGAAGAAGTACTTTCTTTTGTCTGGCCTAAAAACTCCAATATTCATCTCAACCACTGTTCAGGGTGTCTCAAGTAGTGAATGATGTCACTGCAAACCAAACTTCCATCACTCAGAGCTCCTTCTGAATCTCAACTATTTGACCTCTCACATGCTATTACAGTCCATTCCATTTATATTTATTTCACAAACACACAGCTAGTACAAATGACTGTTTACCCTGCATACAACAGCAATGCCGCAGAGGCGTAGCCAGAGAAGCAGCAACTCGAGGCCTGGAAATTCTGCTCAGATGGAGACATCAAGTGGTGCAGCAGTTGGACCATCTGTCCCTGGGAAGGCATTGCTATCTAGCCCCCACCCCCACGTACCTGGCTGCTGTGAGGATGAATTGAGAGCAGTAGCAGACAGACCCGCATGACCCAGGAGGTAGGTCTGCCCCCTGAGGGCATTTTTATAACTGTGTCTACATGGCAGTCATTTTGGTTTGGTCAGGGCTGTTTCTGGATAAAGGTAGAACTGGTGCGGATCACCGTTGAAGGTGTTTCTCCTTTTGTGTCAACCTGTTGAGTTTGCACAAGGGCCACATCCTTTTTAGTCTCTATTTTTTAGGAGGAGATTGTACTTGACTAGGAAACTTTGGGCAAATTGCTGAATTCTCTCCCATTATGCCATCCATTAATACAGGCTGAGCTCCCTTTTTAAAAAAATAAATAAATGTTTGTTTTCTGAATAGTTATTTACATGGATTGCTTGTTCACCCTGAATCCTTGAGTAGTTAGAATGGGGTGGTAGAGGCACCACATAATACCTCTAAGTGGGATAAGCATTTTTTAAGTGTCTCTCATTGTCTGTGAGTGATTACCAAGGGTATGGGATTTAGGGCTGGCAAGAGAATGATTCCATCCATTAGCTTGGGCTGGGGCTTCTGTAAAAAAACTTTTCTCCTGTGTCAGAATTTGCCAACATGGTACTCTCCCGATTTTGTTGGACTATCATTCCCATCAGCCCCAGCAGGTGGCCTCAGGTGCAGTGTAAGACACCGTCTCTCTGCTATTGTTGAAGTAAGAACATGAGTCATGCTGGATGAGGCCAGTGGCTCGTCAAGTCCAGCATCCCATTCTCACAGTAGTCAATCAGATGCCTATAGGAAGACCATAAGCAGGATCTAAGCACAAGAGCACTATCCCTACCTACAATTCCCAGCAACTCCTATTCAAAGTCCATAATGCCTCCAACAGTGGAGGTAGAAAAATGTCATGTTAGCTAGTAGCCATTATCCTCCATGAATTTGTTGAATCCTCTAAAAAACTGCCCAAGTTAGCGCCCATCACTACTTCTTGTGGAAGCATATTCCATTGTTTGACTATGATCTGGATGAAGAAATACGTTCCCTTGTCTGATTTAAATAAGTAAGTCCAGTCACCTTCTGTATGTGGAAATGGGAGAGAGACAACCTTTTTGTCCTTTATTCTTGTCTAAGCCCAAATATTTGAAGTACTCCTAGATTTTCACCTCACTGATTCCCCCACCCCACCCAATGAAGGCCTTTTATCCTGTTTCAAGGACAAAGGGAGCTAAAAGGAAGCACATAAGTGTAAGTGTGTGTGTCCACAAAACTTCTTGTATTCAATTTTTCTCATGATACACACTGCTTGTGCTTGAAATGCTATCTCCTTGGATTTCAGTAAAGCCAGCTATTCCCATAAATACTCTTTCATGCCAACAGCACTGTAAATTCTAGATGGATGTAGTGAAGATTATTTGCATGTCAGGATGGCAGGTGTTTAGCTCTTAATCTGTTTGGTGGAAAGGCATTCATGCAACAGAAATCGAGCAGTAGTTCTGCTTTCTTTAAAAGGTGCTTCTTTCTAAAATAAATGCAGCAAGATGAGCCAGGGAGGGGGGGGGGATGCGAAAGGTTAACAATTTAATAACTTCATCATGCCTTGGTCAGCGTGTTTGCAAAGAGCATCTGGCGTGATGGTGTGACTTGATTAAGGGGAAAGGGAGTACTTTTTTGTATCTGTTATTTCGCAAGTACTTCTGCCCCTGACACTAACAGGGCTTCAGTTACAAGGCAGCACATTGCACTGTGTAATACAGCATGCCAGAATATGATCCTTTCTCATCCTGGAGAGGAAATGCAGTCTCCCATTCTAAGGGGCAATGTAAGGCCTCTAAATCCTTTTAATCTCACTCAGGTTAAGGTCTTGAAACCTGTCCAGGTTTACAGTTCCATTCCTCGGAAGAGGGTCGCGCTTGCAGAGAAAGGCAAATTTGAAAAGGAGTGTTTGACATGTGCAAAATAGCTTATTATGATCCTAATCTCTCAAATGAAACAGGGGACTAAAGATTTGGGTGGGTTTTTTATTAAAAATGTTTTTAAGGTCATGAAAATAGGTCTCTAATGCACAGAAGTTCTGGTTTTGAGATGTTCAGAATGCTTCAACAGAAAAGACAATCTAGTATAAGTTGTTCAAGAATAAGGTCAGATCTACAAATGTAGCAGAATGAGATAGTTAAGAGTCCTATGGCAGTGAAATATTTGTGCAACTTCAAAATGAAGTTACAATTTTTCCTGCTTTTAAAGAAATGTAACTCAACATTATAACATGAATATAAAAATAAATTAAGTTATTGATAGTTGTTATTCAAGTACACCACAATAAACAACCCATCTCAAAAAAACAAATTCTTCCCATTTCCAATTCCAGTTCTTACATGCATTTGTCCTGTTAACTATCCATCTAAATGACAAGTACTACTGTACTTAAGCCAAACCGCTAAAGATTACACTAAGGATAACAAGATTTTGCCCCTGTGCAAATCTTAGCTGCAACAGATTATTTTAGCTGAAACAGATTCCGCACTCTTCCTCCTCCTCATCATCATAATCAGTTTCCTAATTCTTTAAATTTCAGTGGATCCCACTCATTATTAAATATATACTGGTTATTATTTTCCTGACAAAAAAGTTAGCATGGAAAGAAAATAGTTCCACTATGTAGGAAGCTTCCAACAAGTGTAAGATTCACAAACCAGAAAGGAAGACATTGGTACAGTGTTTTCAACCAGAGTTTGACTGCAAGAAGGCCCAAAGTGGCTCTACATTTAGATTTTTTCAAAGCAGTTCTGTCCCACCTTTCAACCAGAAAAAAACATACAGTGGCTATAAAATCAATAATAAAAGGAAACTCAGCCACCTGATCTTGGTTTTTATAACAATTGATTAGAATAAAAACAATTGAAGAGGAGGCACCAGAAGCTGGTCTCTCAGTTGAACAGATGGAGTGGCCCTGCTTCCCTTCCCTTCCCCGACCCCCCCTCTCTCCTGCAGCCTGATGCAATAGGTGCTTATGTAAAGTAAATCACTTTACACTCTATCAAATAAATTCTGCTGCACACCGAAGTCTGCAGTATTAATTGTATCAGGCATCTTTAGCTGGCCCTCAAGACTCTTCTCAGGCTAAACCAGACCATGTGGGAAGAGTGCTATTGCACTGAGGTCCTGCTTATGGGTTTCTTGTAAGCATTCTGGTTGGCCATTGTAAAAATAGGATGCTGGACTAGATGGTCATGATGCAGCAGGACTCTTCTTATGTATTAATTCTTTTTTTTCCTTTTTTGGCCTCAGTATCTAATTCTTCTTATGAAAAATATTCTATATTAAACTTTCCTAGTAGTGACCATGTTGTAGACTAAAGTAAGAGATTACATATTTTTTGAAGGTGTGTGTTTATCTTCTGAAACACCAAGAAACTAATACAATATCATATTTCAACACTAGAGGGCCGTTTTGTACAAGCGAATGGAATTCTTGGTGCTATCCAGTCAGCCCACGGTGACTTGCAAACCTCAAAAAGCAAGCTACAATCTGAACCCCTGGCATGTAGTGGAAACGTCATTAAATGTGTTGTATTTTCATACTGGGTACAGAGATGACAGGCTGTAACTGGGGATAATTTTTGCAGGCAACTCTCTTAAAACAGACGTCCTTCCAAACCAGTTTTTGTCCTTCGTAATCAATTTCCTCCCTGGAAATTATCTTTCTCCCACTGGACCTTCCTGGACACTTGAAATAGCTCTCCATGACCAGATGCTAAAGTGTGAAATTGTGATGCTTTTCCTTTCTACTGCCCAGGGACTTAAATCCCTCCCACCTGATCTTAGACACAGATGTCCTGAGAAGTGATTCATGATCCAAGTTGATTCCCAAATTTGGCTATCCTGTATGGCAGGTTGTTACATTATGAACACTGTATGACTGGCTCAGTGCCTTACTCTGATTGAATGTCCAGCCTGTAATATAACCTGAGCATTCCATTTTCCTAGAAATGCTGTCTTCATTCTAACTATAATTTTAAAACTGTTTTATTTTGTAGTCACAGAATGCTTCTGGACAACAATTACTTTAAAATTACCAGTTATGAATAGACTACTGTATAGTGGGTAGATTAGTTTTTTTAAAAAACCTTATTTGAATATTCTCCCATTGTTGAGTATCATCAAAGTTCTTCTCCTAAAGAAGATGGAATGTGGCACATTTCACTCTCTTTCCCTCCTTTCTTACAGATCTATTTTCATTCTATTTCAATATTAATCATCTTTAATGTTAGTAATCTTTCTATCTACTAAAGACATGTAAGACTCCATCTTACATTGTTTCACAAGTTTCACCTTATGCAGTATTGCCAATGCTACATAGAAGTCTATACCCCAACCAGTTACCTGATGTTATGAGGAAATGTTACTGACCAAATCTGAGCTGTCATAGATAAAAGGAAACACTCACTGTGGAACACATCACTCCTTCCTTCTTCGAGTTTTCTAGTGCTGTTCCTTTTCCCACCGATGGAAAGGAAATGTCTTCGAAGGATCCTTTTCACAACAAAGAAATCCCTGTTGCATAATAATAAAGACGCCCAGGTTACCTAAAGGTCTACCTTTGCTGATATTAATTGACTTTAACCCTAAGATAGTCTTTGGATAGTCTTTGGCCTGTCTCCAGTGGAAAGAGAGGATGCCACTGTGGGTTTGACTCCCCTTTCCAACCATTTACAGACATATCTTAAGTACTTCGGCACCATGGAAAGGGTCTTCTTGGTGGTGGTGCCATGGTCATGGAGCTTTCTCCCTGAATAGATCTGACAGGCTCCCTTACTTCCTGCTTTCAGGAAGTCTATAAACACTTTTTTTTATCCAGCCAGGCACTTGATGTATGCCCCATCCCCTGCTGTTTCAAAAGTTATATGCTGTTTTAGTGCTGCTCAAGTGTTTATTCTTTTGAAGTTTTATAATTCTGAATATTTAGCATTTCTGTACTACACTCTTTTTCAAAGAAAGTGAATAGAAACAAATTATATGGTTATGGAACTGTTTCCTTAATTTTCATATTGGCCAACATTGTCTTAAAGCAGAACACTGTAAAGAAAAAACATGGTAAAGAACATTGCCTCTGGTCCAGAAGAAGGTATACATTTTGGAACATGGTTTTTCCAACCACAGGTTACCCAAATGAAGAATTTTTCCAAACTACAGTTCCTATGCAAATGTCACTTAATTCTACCTGATCCACAATTCAACATCTTTTGTTTGTATTTTCCTTGCTCTCAGTAACTGCTTTCCACCTTAAATATTTGAAAGTAGAAAGATGGGCAAGAACATTTTATTAGCAGGGGTTGGGATTCTTGCTGTGACTGATGGCTGAACACATTTATTTCTGCTATGTACAAATGTGATAGTTTAAAATAGTACTTTATTCAATCGGATGATATGACACACAGTCTATGTATAGTTAATAGTTTTGACCTAGCAAGCTACACTGATCTTACAAAAATGCTCCACAGTTTCATTACTCTCACCAAAGTGGCTATGAAAATCCAAACCAGTTTAACATTTTCCCAGTGCTTCTCTTCAACTTCTCTTTCCAGACGGTTAAAGACATATCTGAAGATTCAGTAGGAAATTATTTTCTTCTTGTGAGGTACAAAAAGTTGCTTGTTATCCAAGGAACAGCTTTACAGGAGTCAGAGAGAAGGTAAATGATTTGTTACCCAAGATTATAAATTGTCTTCTGTGCTGAAATGTGATTAGATCTGATTATAACAGGTGGCCACAATCCAGCATAAAGTTAGACATGCTTAAGTCCCCTTGACTCTAATGGGAATTAAGTGCAATTAATTGTGGCTGACATGTCTTGACTAAAACTCTTTCCTCCTGTACTCAGTTTATAGGATTGAGGGTTTAACTGATAGATTCTGTGTAATTTAAAATTACCTAAATTCTTTTTATTAAACTATATGTGTTCTAAGATATCCAGAAGATGTTTGCTTCAAGTATTTTGGAGGAAAACAATAATTTTGATAAGGGGCTACTCTAAAGAAAAACTTTTGAAATACTCTGGGCATGAAATACTTTAAACATTTTTGCATGAAATTTCAACCAGGTGCTAGACAAACTAACTTCTCTAATATGAACTAAAAATCAGAAGTTTTAAAAAGTTTACTATTAAAAATGCAAGTAATATGTTGTCTTCAATGCTGTATGAAAACTTAGTTCATTGTGAGCTTCTTGTCCATGCAAAGTGTCTAGAATTTTTATTTATATATTTAAAATTAGCACTTCAAACAGCAGTATATGCTTTCCACCCTGCTATCCCTTCTTCTTGTCACAGAGCATTCTCTCCATCCAAATACTACGTAATAAATAAGGCTAATATTCCTCTAACTATATAACGACTATATACTGAACAGGACCCCCCGCCCCCTTCATAACTAGAAGTACAAGAATTTCCATATGCTTTCTCTTCATTTTGGGATGTCTGGGGAAGCTGAGCTGCAGATGCTGCTAATACTGCTACTTCAGTTACCAATGGCATTCAGACTGATAGCTCTTCGTGCCAAACCAACAACTGTACTTCATAGCTCTGGAATAAGACACTGGCAGCAGCAGCTACCCCCCCATCTCCGCAGAGACAACAGCAGCCACCCGCCTTACTACCACTGCGGGACTATCGGGCGTCTCTCCAGGGTCTTCCGCTAAACTGCAGGGAGTGAAGTTGGGAACCACACCACTGGAGACACGTGTGTGTCTCCCAGCTTCGAGTCTTGGTCGAAATCTCTTTGTTCCCTTCAGTCAACTTGCAGTGATCGGAATGGAACTGCTTACAAAATCGCCTGCTGAGCAGATCATCACTCAAAAAGGAAATGCTGGAGAAAGCAACAGCCGAATGATGAAGCACCATTCTCAAGAGCCATCAACATCCTCATCTGAGGAATCAAAATATGTGGAGATTTATGATTTCCCTGGAGGGAGGGGAGAGAGTCCCCAAACTCTAAAACTGACTTTGGCAGGAAATGGAAGTAAAGTGGCCTTTATCAAACCTAAAAATGGACCTTATGGGATCAGTGAGGTTAAGAGATTGGCTAACAATATGCTGGCAGACAAATCTGCAAATGAAGCACCCCAGGATTATAAATCTAAAATGGAAGGCACTCCTTCCCCTGTGGGGATGAAGGCTGATGAGGTGGGGGGAAGCATCACTGGCACCAGCTCAGAAGGGTCTGAGAACACTTTGTCCCCTAGTATCTCCAACATTCAGCTTTACACAAATGGCTGCCCAGAATCATCCTCATCCTCTTGTCCTTCGCCAGTACAAGAGACAGGCAGCTTTCCAAAAATGGATGACATGGGAACGGAGGGGAAAACCTCCTCTTCTTCATTTGGATATGAAAGTGATGAGGACGATGATGCAGACTGCAAAGAAATCTGTCTGAGTAACCAGAGAGGAGGGTGCAGGCATGCTTCACAACTGATGCACTCGCAGCAAAGCTACACCAGTGAGAACAACTGTAACAATAATGATGAAGCACATTATATTACAACCCATGAAATCCAGCTTAGCGAAGTGGACCATGACATGGACTTTGATTATGGGTTAGCCTCTCGGTGGGATTTCGAGGACAACAATGTGATTTATTCCTTTGTGGATTACGCTTCCTTTGGGAGTGAGGAGACTCTTGCAGATACCCAGACAGAAGAGGACAATAGCTGTTATCTCAGCACGACCACCAGTGATCCCAATAATCAGACAGACAGTATCGATAATACCAGCAGTACAGAGATAGTCAGCATTAATTCTGAAAATGATACCCCTAGCACAGACAAATGCGCCAGCTCGGAAGAAAGTCAGTCCAAGAACCTCAGCAACATGAGTGAGAATTCTGCAGGCCAGATACTCCTATCAATCAAACCAACTTCCAGGGCTATAAATGAGCCTAGCAACCAGCACGAAAAGCAAAACATTATTTATGCTGCCAAGCATGAAGGCGACATGAGCCTCTGTGTCTCCACAGCTCATGAACGAAATTCAAGTTTGAAACAAGATGTGTTTCATGACTATGCAAAAAAAATTATTGCAGTTCCTGCACATTTGCAAACAAGGTGTGGAGCCATAAGAGCAAGAGAATTGGGAGGATATTCAAGCGGTGCCTCAAGTGTGGTAAGTGAGTTGGATGATGCAGATAAAGAAGTAAGAAGCCTGACAGCAAGGGCATTCCGCAGCTTAGCTTATCCCTACTTTGATACCTTGAACTTGAGCTCCAGTGAATCCTCCACATCTCTTTCGGATCACACACTAGGAATCAACCGGTGGTCAACTTACTTGGATTTAAAGTGTGGCAGCCTTGGGCAGAAAGCAGAGCAAAATCTTTTCAAAAGCAGCACCGCATCTGCAGGATGGAACAGAAGCACTGGGACAAAGACATCCAGTGACCAGTTCTACATTCACTCCAATAAGTCACAGACTAAAGCATTAGAGTTTGTTGTCAGCAAGCTTGATGGAGAAATAACACATGTTGAGACACCGCCTTGCTTTGAAAAACGGATCCAGTCAGGCTCCCGGGTTGTTACTTTATTGGAGACTCTGAATTTTAGCAGCAATATAAAAGCGGGTGTCCCCAGACCTGCTAAACCTTCTGAAAATGCTGCTGCTGGATCAAGTTGCACAGATGAAGTTACAGAAACACTGCCAAAGGAGCTGGGCAATGAAACT
Source organism: Lacerta agilis (assembly GCF_009819535.1). Taxonomy (NCBI): domain Eukaryota; kingdom Metazoa; phylum Chordata; class Lepidosauria; order Squamata; family Lacertidae; genus Lacerta; species Lacerta agilis. Next base: position 54,394,621 of record NC_046320.1, read on the forward strand.
TGCAAACAAACTGGGCTGGCTGCAGAAACCATGGAAGGCACACAGAATAAATCAAAGTTTGCATCTAGTCTCCTCAAAAATGTTATCTCAAAGAAAATGCAACTGGAGCATGAGTTCAAAATGGAAAGGGGCGAAATCTCGGACACCACATATTCTGGTATGTCCAATTCCTTATCTTCTAAAGAGGTAGATGGTGCTTTCAAAGAAAAGTTAAGAGGTGGGGGTTTGCAGAGACAGAATTCTAGATATTCAGAAGGCAGCTCTGATTACACTATTGTAACAGCAGATGATTTGGGGGAGTTTTTTGACAGCAAGTCCCCTACCTCCAAGCCATCTACTCCCCGGGAGGGAAATGTTAGCCTGGATCGATCCCTTTCTGAAACATTCTTAGAAGAGGCATGTAAAATAAAAGAGAGTGCTTCTGAAACTCTCAAGGCAACTTTTCTCCGCAGCCAGAACAGTGCATTTAGAACATGGAAAGAAAAAGAAGCAGAGAACAAGGAGGAGAAAGCTCCTGTGGGAAAACTGAAAATTTCATCCAAAGGTGACTGGAAGGCTGATTTGGGAGAATTCTCAGCCAGCAAATCAACTAAAATGTCTCGTCTCTTTGTCCCAAATATTCAACAAACAACCAAAGAAAAGCAATCCAGCACACAAGTGACAAAATATTCTACAGCAACCAACGCAGCAGCTCAGACTGCCATCGCAACCACAATGATAAAGCCCAAACCTCCCGAGATCAAAATCAGCTTAGGTAGCATGCAGCAGAATAAAGATCACCCTTTCAATATTGCTAAGCTCCTCACACCCAAGCTATCTGGAAGTGTCCCAAACTTTTTCAAGGCAGCTGAAGATACCAGAAGCCAGCAGCAAAAACAATTCAAAGGGGAAGGTATGGACAAAGTGCCTCAATTTCTGGTACGTGATGTAAGAGAAAACAAACACAAGGTGCAAGGGCCTATCCATCAGGTTACAGATGTCAGGAAACTAATTAAGAGTAGCTACAGCCATGAGTCGGGGGATAACAACAGTGACAGAGGCAGTGTCAACTCGGACCAGGGAACATCTGAGCAGAAACCCAAGCAGCTGGTGACAGCAGGCATTTCCAGACCTGTGTCTCCCATGGTGATAACCTGTCAGGCAGTAAGCAACAGCAAGGAGGTCAAGAGCGCCAGCAAGGCTTCAGAGACAGGGGCCAAAGCAAGTAGCGGGGGCAAGATGCTGCCATCCAGCCAAGATGGGACAATCCTGGTGCACAGGACCTCAGGGAGGCTGCCCGTAGCTACAATCGCCCCTAACAAAAGCGACCCTCGCCAGCCTGCTGTGCTGAAGATAGTCTCCAAAACATCTGTGCCCTGGAGGCAACAACCACAGCCGCCGCTGCCGCAAATTCAACCTACACCAGTGGAGAAAAGCAGCAAGGTAGGCCCGCTGGTGGTGGCTAGCGAAGAAGAAATTCCACGGGAAGAGGTGGCCAAGGCACCCCTCACAGTGAACCACCAAGCGCTGGAGAAACTTACAGCGGCCGTCCGGAGCATGGAGGAGCTCTACAGCTTCCACAAGAACGAGTGGAAGCGCAAGAGCGACCCGCTGCCCATCACTGACAGCCACGTCCTGTCCCTCATCACCAGCGAGGAAAGGACCACGGGGGGAGCCACAGCCACGGGATCCAGGGAAGAGTCCACGGCCAGCGCCAAGGCAGAGGACCAGGATGCCAGTCAGAGTGCGGCCTTGACGACTTCCCCCAGCAGCAGGCCTGCGCCTGAGCGCCAACCCCGCAGCCGGACTGCCAACCCAACCAAGAACGCAGAGAAGGTGTCAGCCAAGATGGCGACCTTCGAAAGCTTGGCACAGGCTCGGGAGCGGGCACGAGGGCCGGGCTTCCGTGGGGAGGCCGCAGGGGGCACAGAGAGAGGCAGGGCCCCAGTGGCACCCCGCAGCACCTTCAACTTCAATGCCCAGGCCCAGAAGGCCAAGCAGCAGCCACCTCAAGAGCCATCTCCTGACCCGCCACCAAGAGGCCTGAAAGGCCAAGCCGGGCCTCGCTCCATCAAGCTCTTTGGGGACAGGCAGGGGAGCCTAGTCGAGCCGGACAGGGCACCCAAGGTGGCGGCGGCGGCTCCCGACTGCGGAAACTACCTGGCCATCCCTCTCAAGGCGTCGTCGTCGACGGAGCAGCCAGGGGCAGCCGCGTCAGGAGACCGAGGCGGCCGCCCGGGCCTAGTGTCCGCGGCGGCAGCAGCGGCGGCCCTGTGCAGCCACCAGCCCACCGGCAAGACCCACGGGCAGGAGGCGGCCAAGCAACAGCAGCGCGGAGAGGCAGCCGCCCCGCAGCCTCAGGCCGCCCATCCTCCGCTGCCTCCTCAGCAGCAGCAGCAGCAGCAGCCTCAGTTCGAAGTGTCCCCCGCGCAGCTCTTCCCTCAGGCCTTGTCCTTGGCCGCGGCGGCTGCCGCTTTCTCAGGCGCTGCCCAACCCACGCCTCTGCTGTGCTTCTCTCCGCCCGCGGCCGCCGAGCCCGCTGCTTTCCCGGCGCCTCAGGCGCAGCGCAAAGTGCTGCTGGACCTCAGCACCGGGCAGTGCTACGTGGTGGACGCGCCGCTGCAGCCGCCGCCGCCTCAGAAGAGGCGCCTCTTCGACCCCGAGACCGGGCAGTACGTGGAGGTGCCCCTGCCGGCCCAGGCGCCACCTCCGGCCGTGGCCCCCATGACCCTCCCGGTGTCCTCCCTGGCGCTGGGCGCGGCGGGAGCCTACGGCGCCCCGGCCGCGGCCTACATGATCTACCCAGGCTTCTTGCCGGCCGTCTTGCCTGCCAGCGCCCTGCAAGGCCAGCTCACCCAGCAGCAGGGTGGAGAGATCGGCCCCGCCAGCCCCGGGGCGGACAGCCCTTACTACATGCCCACAGGCAAAGCTGCTCAGCAGCAGCAGCAGCAGCCACAGCAGCCGCCACAGCAGCAGCAGCAAGGGGTTCCTGGCGAGGGGAAGGCGCCGCTCATCAGCATCACCTCGCAGCCTCTGGGGCCCAGGATCATCGCGCCTCCTTCCTTCGACGGCACCACCATGCGCTTCGTCGTGGAGCACCGGTGATGGAGAGCCCGACCAGGGATGTTGCTGCTCGCTGCTGCTGCTGCCACGGGTGAGTTGGGCTCTTGGCCAGCAAGCCAGGGCGGCGTGTTTGTTATCCCAGGCCTCCTCACAGGCAACGTAAGGAAAGGGTCTCCCCCCCCCCCAAACACACACACCCATGCATGCCCACTCGTCCTAGGATAGCCACCTGCCCGTCATAATACAGGATTGCCCCCTGTTTCAGTGCAAAAGGCTACGTCCTGTATGGGTACAATTTTGACCTGGGTGTCAGGTCTTCTCTCTCTCTCTCTCTCTCTCTCTATCTCTATCTCTGCCAAGTTGCATGGGTTTGAATGGGTGTGTGAATGGAAATGTATTTCAGCTGTGGGTCACCAAGCACAGAGAGGTTTTATGAATTCATGTGTGTGCACACCTACAAATTCCAGAGGAGCCATCCTGTTAGGTTGCAATGGATTGTAATGGATTGTTTTGAAGTCACTTCATCAGATTTAAAAAAGAACAACACTATTCCAATCACAACCTTGTCCTGTATTTTGCCAGAACAAAGGTGGCAACCCTACTTACTACAAATGTGTGAGTTGTGAGGTGGAAGCCCCGTGGGGTAAGGCACTGTGCACATTGAGAGCTTGCTTTTACCTTTACCTTTGATTCAGGGCAGCTGGTTATCACGCTAACAACTTGAGCAGCCCTTTCTCGATCCCCATGAATAAGCTGGTACTGATTATGATTAGTTATTAAATTTGTCACAAGTGGCTCTCTCGTATGTTCACACCAGGAAGCAGTTGCCAAAGGGGAATAATATGTGTGCACTCACATGGTGGTGTACATGAGGTTTATACATGTTTCCTATGCAGAAAGTGATGTCCTTAAAGGTAGGCATTGTTGCATGTGTGTAGTAGCCCTGTGATTAATTGGGGGGGGGGGGGCGAGTTAAAGTTTTCTGTAATGGATTAATCAAACTCTGTATCTGAGCACTTTCTGGTTTATTGGTTAATGCACCCACTTGCATCTTCCCCAAGATAGGTTTTTTAGGGTTTTTTGTCAAGAGAGAGTTAGCAGAAGAAGAATGTTTTGGAAGATGAGACGCATCAGATTTTTAGTGGTCCCTGTTTGATTATAAGGCAGGATAAATTCAGAGGAACAGCTGAGCTGAAGAAAGTGAGGAGTGTCTGTGTGTGTTGACTGTTAGCGTGAATGCTCTGACATATCACAGAAGTGGCGAGATTGTAGATCACCACCTGGCTCACACTACACACTTCAAAGAAATGCCAAGAGCCACTGAGCTGCAGTTTCATCACTCATCTGTGACATATGAGACTGTTCATACTAACAGTAGAGTTGCCAACTTTTTTCTGGTAGGGCTTTAACAGCTGCTCAACAAGCAGAGATTCTGCAGGTGGAGTTTTTGTTCATTATGTATAGATAAAGGTACAGGAGTCTTGACAGGAAAAGAAAGTTGTGTTATGCTATGTCCCCCCATAGTAGCTATTTTGACTGGCACCCCCCCTCCAGTTGCATACAACCCATAGTTGTTGTTTTTTTAAAAAAAAAAAAAAAAAAAAGCCTAGGGCATATAGCAGCTTGGGTTTCAGCAGGGAAACAGTGAAGTGAAAAGAGTTCACCACCATGTCAAGGTCTTGATTTGGACTGGGCTCACTTGTGGTGGCTTTTTGTAAAAATTGAGACCTGGCTAGCCCCACCGTATTCAAAAATGGTGATTAAAGCAATGTTTAGTTTGGCCCTCATTGCATCCAGTAGGTGAGAGCAGGGTAAGCCTAGAGTCTGCTGTATGTCTTGGCCAAGGTTCAATATCAGCAAAAGATTCTCCTGCATCATATTGTACTTCATTTTCTAGGATGCTTTCCCCCCACTTGAAGTGTCTCATCTTCTTTCTTAAAGAGGTGTATCTGTGTACGGAGGGATAAGCTTGAGTTGAGTGTAATAAATCTTTCATCTTAATGGGAGAGTGGATACTCTATACAGGTATTTGTGGTTACACAAATAGCCTTGTCGGTCTCTGTACACTAGAACTTCAAGCAAGCTAAGTGTGCACTTAGATGAGATGGCAGGAGGACACCTCCCACTCTTTTTTTAAAAAAAGGTTAAAAACAGCTATAGGGTAACCAGGTTGGGCTTACAGCACACCCCTCCAACGCCTTCCTTTCATTTTTAAATCACCCCCCCCCCCCGCCTTGAAGCAGCTACCTGCCCAGCATGAGTGGGGAGTAGCAGCTTTGGGTGAAAGGGCTACCAATCCCCTACTGCTGTGGCTCTAATCCAGTCTAGGCAGCTGGTATTCTTTTTTTAATGCAAGAGGCCCACTACCTCATCTAGAGTAACCTTTACTTTGTGGATTCAGTGCAAGGTGTAATCAAGAAAGTAACCTGCCCAAGGGAAGCCTGCAAGCAGTACGTGAGTCTTGGATTCCCAGCAAGTGGTATTCAAAGACATATTGACTCTGATCTTAAACGTAGAACGAAGCCAACATGGCTAGTAGCCATTGCTAGCCTTATCCTCCATGAATTTGTTTAATTCTCTTTTAAAGCTACCCAAGTTGGTAGTCATCGCTAGCTCTTGTGGGGGTGAATGCCACAATTTCACTATGCCCTGTGTGAAGAAGTACTTTCTTTGATCTGTCCTGAATCTTGTAACATTGAGCTTCATTGGATGCCCACAAGTTCTGGTGTTATGGGAGGGGGATATTTTTCTTTCTTTCTCCACAAAATGCATAATTTTATACGCTTTTAATTTTATACACTGTAATCACATACACTTAAGATTCAAACTTCAGAGGTACATTCTGCTTGGGCTTTGTCTCAATATGTTTTTGGTATAAAAATAGAAACTGGTGGCCCTCAGCATAATGAAAATCGTTTTGGGAGTGACTTCAAAGGTAGAAATTTCCTGCACCATTTTACTACCAACTTTGGTTGCAACTCTTGTTTTTGTGAATGAGGAATTTAACACAGATTTAAGATTCAGAAGCAGAAAGTGATGTAAGCATGTCAGGGTTGGATTGGGCAACCTTCAAGGTTCCTTCCAACTTTATGATTCTGAGATCGGATTTTGGACTGGAGAATTTATGGATTGTATCTAATATTATGAGTTGTATCTAATATAAACCATGCTCAGAGTACTCCCTCTGTATTTAAACCCGCTGTGTTTAATGGAGATGGCTAGTCTAGGGTGAGTGTGACTGAGTTGGATATAACCCTATCAAGAACGGTAAAGCAGCATGTCCAACGATTTTGTGTGTGTGTGTGTGTGTGTGTGTGAGAGAGAGAGAGAGAGAGAGAGAGAATTGGACCTTTATTCTAAGATGCTTTCTAACAAACTTTGTTCTGTAAATCAAGGATTTATTTTTTGTTTGTACTTTATCTTACAGGCACAAACAACGAGAATTTCTTTCCCTTAATCTGAAAACGACTTGGTAATGCTAAGCTCTCATTTAAGCTGCTTTTTCTCTTTGTCATGTATTTCTCATGCATTTTTTGTACAACACAAGTGTTGATGATGTTCATGTTTGTATAACACCCCCTCCCCCTGTTTTTTAACTGTGCATAAATTTAATTATGCAAGTGTGGGTGGGTGAGTTGTGGTATTTTTTTGTAAACTGTCTATATATAATGCAAGGTAATTGTTATGCCTGCTAACACATGTGGCTAACTACATGTTACATGCAAATGCATGTAAAGAAACAATGCAAGCCGTTTGCTTTTTAATGAAAAGCAGCTTTGAATGGAAAAACAATAGAATGCAGAAAGAAGGCAAGTGCTTAACCTGTTCCCTGACATAACTGCAAAAACTCCACACGGGAAGGGTTAGATGCCCCTCCCTCATCTGTGTTTCTTTTTTAAAAAAAATATTGATTGCGAGGAATTTGATACACACATTTGTGTGTAACATGTAGTTTTCCTGAAGCTTTAATTTGATCTGTTTTTCATGGTCCACTCCATTGAGAAAAAGACATGTAAAGATGATGTAAAGTCATTTCAAATTTAGTTCCGTTTCTTCAAAGGTATTAAAAGTTTACAAGTAACAGCAAACACATGTTGTTTCCCCTGAAAGAATACACAAGTTGTATTCTTGAAATAATCTTCAGTAGGAGCTGAGTTAGGACCTGGTTTACATTATAGGTATGCACTTTGATGAGCTTGGTTCAATGCACCTAGGTTCCAGTTTAGCTAAAGCCAGTCATGTCTATGCCCCAGTGAAAACATACAGGGCCCAACCAGAGGCACCAGCTTGTGAGGCAGATTGGGGGACCCTTGTTCCTTCAGGAGGTCATGCATGCAACGACGTCACATCAGGATGCGATGTGCAATGTTCCCACATTGCACTAGGTTGGAGGAGCTAGGAATGCGGCAGCAGCATGACTTCCCCTCCTTCCCTTCCACGGCAGGAGGAGGAGAAGGAGCTGGCCACTGAAGCCGCACTGCTGCCCTGTTCCTGGCTCCTCTGACCTCACCTAACATTGAGATGCGCCCCCCCCAACAAATATGGGGGGGTCAAAAGGGTTCAGCCCCCAGGTGTTGGCGCTCCTGGGCCGGATTCAACTAACAGGTCCTGCTAGCAGAAGCCCACAATAGGACTTGAGCTAGCACAGCAAGGCTTTCCCTACCTCTCCCCCCCCCCCGCCCCATTTGCTAAGGGCGGGCAGGAAGACTCAAAGAAACAGCACACAGGGAAGGAAAGGGGAGATCATTCCATCAGGCAAGCAGAAATGCTTGCATTGACAAAGCGATCTCCTTGGATCCCTCTTATTAGTTGCAAGATTAAGACTACAAGCATAAAACCACTCACCCAAGTGTAAGACCCATTGAATTCAATTGGATTTACTTCACATTATATATGGATGGGATTACATTGATTTTAGCAGTATGTGAAGCCCAATCCTATGCATGTTTACTTTGAAGCAAATCACATTAAGTTATTGGGGATTACTGCCAAATACATGTGAATAGGATCGCACTTTTAGTTATGATTTAGATGGATTGGGCCTTAATCACTAATTATGTTTTTTGCAGACTCGGTTGTGAAAATAACTGGAAGCTTGCTTTGATTGCTTTATAATTCAAAATTTGCTGCTTTGTACTATTTTGTGTCATTTTATAAGGAGCCTTGACCACATTAAAAAAAAGATCAGAAAACTAGAAAAGGAATGTACTTAAATCTAGGGATACTAATTTTCTTTAGCAGGCTAGGTGCCTTTAAGAGTTTTGCAGCAGACAGAAATTCAACTGGTGAAGTTTACCCCATCACTGAATCTTCATGTAGAAACAAGTGGTATTCTCATTGATATTCTAGTCTTGTATATAGATATGCAAAAGGCGTTCACCTTTAATTTTAAAGGCAAAGATAACTTTAATTTTCCCTTCTATCCAAGTGTTTAAGCTAAACATGTTTTTTTGTGTTTGTGTTTTTGCAAATGTATGAATTTTGGAGAGTCTCTTTAGAAAATATTTTATGAATGTAAACATAACCACCTATTTTTTGTCAGTGTCCTATGCCAGTTACATGTTTGGCATCAAGCTAAAGCTCAAAGATTTACCTCAAAGCTTTCTCAAGGAAGGAGAATTAACACTTTAGTGAGCTTTTGAAATCGAGAAATGTTGTAGGAAGTTTACTTGATGCAGGCACTTCAATCTTAGCTACACTTAGGACCCACCCAGGAGAACTTGAGACTTTCCCTGGCCTGCCATGATTACTGGGCATATGTGCCATATGTAGCTGAGAGAGACAGAATATGCTCTGTCAGATATGCTAACCCTGTACTTATCCCCCAAACATACAGACATACCTTCCGTTCACTGTTTGTTGCATTGAAATCAATACTTTTTGGACTAGATCAATTAGCTAGGGATGAGGTGCTGCGTTTCTCTTGTGGGGAGGTTTGTCATTTGCCTATTGTGATATTAGTAGCATTGCCACTGGAGTGAATTTGGATCTTCCTCCTCAGGTGAAGCATCCAAGGAAAGCAAAACACAGGAGTTTCTTTAAGGTGCTCTAAGGGCTGTTCTGCACATCATTTCACTATCATGGAATATTGTCTAAAGTGAATTTGCAGAAATTACAGTGGTACCTCTTGTTATGAACTTAATTTGTTCCGGAGGTCTGTTCTTAACCTTAGTTACAGGTAGGTAGCCGTGTAGGTCTGCCATAGTCAAAACAAAATAAAATTTTAAAAAAATTCCTTCCAGTAGCACCGTAGAGACCAACTAAGTTTGTTCTTGGTATGAGCTTTCATGTGCATGCACACTTCTTCAGATACAAAATAAAAAATAATAAAAATTCCTTCCAGTAGCACCTTAGAGACCAACTAAGTTTGTTCTTGGTATGTTACAGGTAGGTAGCTGTGTTGGTCTGCCATAGTCAAAACAAAATAAAAAATAAATAAATTCCTTCCAGTAGCACCTTAGAGACCAACTAAGTTTGTTCTTGGTATGAGCTTTTGTGTGTATCTGAAGAAGTGTGCATGCACACGAAAGCTCATACCAAGAACAAACTTAGTTGGTCTCTAAGGTGCTACTGGAAGGATATTTTTTTTTTTTTCGTTCTTAACCTGAAACCGTTCTTAACCTGAGGTACCATTTTAGCTAATGGGGCTTCCCGCTGCTGCCGCCGCGCAGTTTCTGTTCTCATCCTGAGGTAAAGTTCTTAACCCGAGGTACTACTTCCAGGTTAGCAGAGTCTGTAACCCGAAATGTTTGTAACCCGAGTTACCACTGTATGAGGAATTTCAAGGGAAGCCCAGAGTAGTTTCAATACAGGAATTGTAACATTTCCCAGGGGAGATTTCACACATCCTAAGATTTTAGTGAAGGCCATGTGTGTTCACACAACATTACCGGTCAGTCTAAGTTGAGTTCATTTGCTGCACCTGTAGTGAAGAAAGTGAAACTTGAAACATGCAAAGCCTGTGTAAGAAAAAGATACTCAATAGAGATACTGAAGGCTGTACGTACAATTCCATTTCACGTTATTGCTGTGCAGTACTTTATGATACAGAGCTTAAAGGAGAAACATCTTTTATTGAATAGATCATTAGGAAAAGGGGGTTGCTGTATCAGTCTTAATAAATGGCCAAGGCATGTCAAAACTAAGGGCATGTCCCATAACTGCCATGCTAGGCTGATAAAACCAGCAGCCAAGTCCCCCCCAAAGACCAGACATGCTTGCTGGTGCTTTGTGTAACTGATGGGAGCATTTGCAGCAGCTCCCAGCCAAAATAAATAAGCTATAGTACTCTAAGGATTTGTTCTGTTTTTTTCACATTGTTGGAGGTTTTTTTTTTAATTGAACTAGTTAGTTTGATGAGCTCAAAGGTACATATTTATCGGGCCACGTTGCATCTCAATGGGTTTAAGTGAGCATCACAGTGGCCTTGATTGTTGACCTGCTTTGAACACTAAATGTAAAACTATTTGATAGTATAGGGGTAGACCATTTGATCTGTTGCAGTGTGAAAGTGTTTTCATGCACGCCATTTACCCAAGACACCCCCTGACTTTATTCGTATTTCCTTCAACCACAACTAAAGAAGCTGAATGATTACAAGTGCCGGTGCCGATTTAAGTGTAGGACAGGAGAGTCCTCCACTTACCTGCTCCAGAAAGGATTCACCTCTATGGTATTAATGGTGCATGGAAAACCAGTTCACACATGGCACCAAATGAAGGCTAAAAGGGCAATCCACCTTCCTTCAGTCTATTTAATCTATTTCAAAATGGGATGCCTGCACAGTCAGAGCTGCATTATCACCATTCACATGTGCTTACAAATAGCATGAGAGGGGCTCAAAGATAATTTCTATGGCATGTGTGAAAAAGCTCTGAAATTTTACATCCTTATTAAATACTCTGCAAGCATATCTCTAATTAGGGGTGATTTAATATGTGGATTTCCCGTTTCCCTGTATGAAATGAAATCACAGTGGTACCTCGACTTACGAGCGACTCAACTTCCATATCTTTCGACTTCCAAATGGCCGCCGCTTCCGAAATTTTCCACTTGCGAGGGGAAAGCGGCGGCAAGATACCTCCACTTACAAAAATTTGAATGCGCTTTTTTCGACTTCCGAATTTTTTACCATTCCGAGATGGTGCCTTCGACTTACGAAGATTTCGACTTATGAGTGCACCTTCGGAACGGATTAATTTCGTAGGTCGAGGTACCACTGTATACCAACTCTGAAAAATGAATGGGTCACAACCCCATTTTTTGTATGGTATAAATAATTTTATTTTTCTAGCTTTGGGTTTGTTTTTGCAGTTTAATGCTTCTTAACAGAAAATGAATTCATTCATTCTTTTCAAAAAAATCTAATTCTCCAAGTATTCTCTGCTATTTTTCAAAGCCTGCATGTGATGCACAAAAGATTTGTATGATGTTTTCAGACTGCCGGACAGTATGGATACCACAGTAGCTCAGACATATTCTCATGCACATAATATTAGAATCCGTGTGATCAGTGACATATTTCCTCTAACTCGGTGCTCATGGAAATGTTTCTCTGTACAGTTTACAAGATACATGTTTGCACACAAACACACACACCACAACCCTGCGCAGAGTTAGGCACACTTAATTCTGTCTTGTATTGTGGCCAAAAGCTCTCAGGGGTTACAATTTTGCCCAGTGTACTTGAAAATAAGAGTGGAACTGCATGTGATCAGAAACACGGGGTTACTGCCAAAAACACAACAGCCTTGTGTCAGAACCCCTCCCCCTCCTCAGTAGCACATGATTCAAATTACCTCATGTCTTGACATCATCACACTGAGCATTTTTTTACCAATCCTTCATTTTTAGCTGGCAGTGTTGGGGAAACCCAAGACCACCAGGGAACTGTTTCTGATAATGTGTAGTTCTGCTGTTATAAAAAGACCAGGCACCCTATATTTAAATGTTTGTACAGATTTTTAGTGCCTGTAAAAAAAAAAAAAACCTTTTCTCAGGGCAAATCTCCTCACTTGGTGCATTTCAGTCATAATATCAGGTTATGCTTAATTTTTACTGTTGTATACTAACTACACTTTTGTGATTGTAGAGAGAACTTGATTCTATAAGATTGCTGTGAGATTTCCTGATAATATTCTGGACCCAAGCAGGAAAGCAATTAAATATGTGACAGGAATGGTCTTGGTGAAAGCACAGGTGTAAATACTTTACTGCACCAGGGTCAGAGGTTTCATGGGTTATTTTGCAGGATTGTTCCCCCAGATTTTTACGTGTAGACAGGCAGGTTTGTGGAGTTGGCCCTCTCTAAAAATACTGGTCCAAGATGCTGGAAAAATCCAATAAATGTGGTGCTCTGCATATGCCTCATGTTATTAGGGAGGGGTCATAGTTCAGTAATAGAGCACATGCTTGGTTTGTATCATATTTCAGATTCAGCACAGTTAATGGATCTCATGTAGCAGAGTTGCAAAGACTGTCTCCCTAAAACTCTGGAGAGCTAAGTACAGTCAGCATAGCAGCACTGCACTAAATTGATTACTGGTCTGGTATAAGCCAGCTTTAAAAGTTGAACTGTATGTAGTCTGGGAAGGGCTTCAAGAATCAGATCCCCCTCCCTTTCACAAGTCTGTATACCTGCCCACTGGAGCCCTACTCCAATTTTTTCCTTCCCTATCCTTAATGCCTTGCATTATCCATGTATTTATTAATTTAGGCTGATATCCAATTAAGTCATACTCAGAGTACACCCATTGAAATAAATGGACATGTTTCTTAAGTTCATTGATCTTTATGGATCTACCCTGAGTATGGCTAACATATCATCCTACAGCTTTTCAATTTACCGGTAATACAAATTAAGACAGAAAACCAAACCTAGTTGGTCCTACTTCATATTAGTTACTATTATGAGTGCTGATGCAGAACATCATTTAATAAATCAATTTTTGATTTTTTAACTGTGCTTTGAATCCAGACTATGGGGTTGCATAAAAAGAACCGTGAGCAGAAGGGAAATGGTTGCTGGTGCTGTTCTGCAAACACTTAAGTGTTTGTTTGCTTTGTGTAGGCTGTTGTACAAGCAAACCTCTTTGGATTTCCTTTTTTCATCAACCACATTCTCACACAAACTGTAAAATAACCCTTGCATACAAGGAAGATCAGCTTCAGATTCAAGCCTATGAATAAGCCAAATTAGTTGATTATATAAAATCAGCTAACAACATTTGTAGAACAGGTGTAATTTATATTACCTGCTTACAGTGTCTGGCTGAATTTAAGTTTCCAGGTCACAAGTAGTTCGGCTTTTGATTTACTGTAATGTAAACCATGGTCTCCCCATAAAAGGGTTAACATGCTAATAGGTTTATATATTTTACACATTGCAGCCATATCATTTTGCAGGTAAGATTACTCTCAGTTAAGAAGCAATGATAGCATGTAGGCATCACTTTAGTGGTTTGGGTCAGCATCAGAGCCCACTCAATCAATCCACAGGGAAATTTCTGATTGGTTTCCCTGGGTCTTGTATGAGGCCGCCTTTTCGAGCCTGAGATGTTGTACTGAATGCCTATATACAGGAATGACTTTTACACTATTATGTTTGTTACTTTTTTCTTTTGGGTAGCTGCTTCAGATAACTTTGTTTTCTGCCCACAGAAAGATGCCTTTGCCACCCAGTTTTGATGGCCATGGTGTCATTTCTTTTCCTGTTAGAAACTGCAGCGAATTACTTAAGGGCAGTAAATTCTAAAACGCTTGATTTTTAAAATGATCTGTGGTGGTGGTTCTCCGCCTCTCTCCATCTTCTAGATAAGGGAGGATCAGCGTCAAGTAATTTAAAGAGCAGGGAGACATAAAGAAAGTGCAATGATAATGAATGATAATGTCAGTTGTATGTTGGGCTTGAGTGCAGTTGAGCAAAATGGTGAGGGCAGATTGCTTTGAAGACTGTTTTGGTGAAATGGACTGCTGTTTGTGGAAAACCTAAAAGACAATTATCTAGAAAATGTTGACTCTATGCTGCTTTCAACATAGATGACATTGTAGCGAGTTATTGGCTGAAGTCTGGCGTGATCCCATTACAGAATGCTGTGAGCTTGGAATTCAAGGACAGCAAACCCAGCAAAGGAGCTCTGGGAATTGCACTACGGGTGTGTTGCACATAGCGAAGATTTAATTGTATGAGGATCACAAGAATATAATAAACTGTTTAAATGCTTTAAGCATCAACCTTTGTATGCAAACAAGCAAGCATTTGTATATTTTTTGAATGTTATGACAAATAAAATGTATTTTTCATTAAACTATATTATAAACAACCTCTTAAGTACACTGTGGTTTTTTATGTTTTATTTTCAGTCTACACACACACAAAACTCTTAAGATTCAGTGTCAGGAAATAACACTAAACTGGTAATTGCTACAGAGGTGATAAGCTGACTTTCTGCACGTAGGCACTTTGAAATCTCTAACATATGACAAGAATTATTCATATTGGGTTATATTAAACTTTTATACAGGGTAGAGCTGCTGAAATATACCTAAATCAAGTCATGGTAGTTAATTGCACTGAGTAAAAGTTAATTAAATACAACACATCATTGTAATCCTAGCCATTCCTTTAGTGAAGATGAGTAGATTCATGCTACTTCCTTTGCAACCAGCATTCTGGCTGTAGTTATTAAGTTAGAAACAGGAATACGATTAAGTTAGGAGAGGAATACGATTTATATGAAAAATTAGCATAATATGTATTATATGAACTCTTTTACCCCAGAAAAGCTTAATCGCTGGATAGTTTACCAAATCCTGATTTGCATTGCAAAATGTAACAACAGAAGATTGTTACTGTTAGCATTTTACTCTCTGTCATCTAAATAAAATACATTTTATCGGTACATGACCTAACAATGTTTCCCCTTTATATTAACCTAGTATCTGACTTAGGTTTTTAAAAAGCTGTCTACATTATAGTGGATCCAGCTTGGACAAAAATAAATATACCTTCCCAGTTAATAAAGCTGCTTGTGCCTGTAAATCATACTCTAAGGGAGTTTCAATTGTTTCAAAAGCTAGAAATTACCGTACTTTCCCTTCTATAAGACTAGGGTGTGTTTTTTTTTTACTAAAAAATAATGTTTAAAGGAGGGGTAGTCTTATACACGGGGGGCAATCTCCCCCCATTTTCTTAATTTTGAGTCCCCCAAAATAGGAGGCATCTTATACACGGGGGCGTGTTATACACGGAAAAATACGGTATGTTGTGTTACCAAACTCAGAATAGTGCTCAACAACAGTTTCACAAAGTGACACCCGCAGAAAACGAAACAAAATAAAAAATAAAAAAATTATTTCATGTACAGTGGTACCTCGGGTTAAGAACTTAATTCGTTCCGGAGGTCCATTCTTAACCTGAAACTCTTCTTAACCTGAAGCACCACTTTAGCTAATGGGGCCTCCCTCTGCCACTGCGCCGCCAGAGCACGATTTCTGTTCTTATCCTGAAGCAAAGTTCTTAACCTGAAGCATTATTTCTGTGTTAGCGGAGTCTGTCACCTGAAGCGTATGTAACCTGAGGTACCACTGTATTGTTTTTGTGTTGGTAGCATGACACATGTAGCAGCACAATTTATTTTCTTATTTGATCGCCTATTGCATTTGCGCCAGCAGTACATCCTTTAATAGCAACTGAACACACAACAGGTATGAAGACCACAGTGTGGTCGAAATGGTTTGTTACTAATGGCCATTATCGCTTTTTTCCAAGAAAAATAGGTGCCAGTACTCATGAAGTTGTTACAGTAAGTGCCACATGTTTTATCAACAACAACAAAGAGGTGCTGGTACTGAGTACCATTGAGTACTCCCTGAAAAAAGGCCCTGAGTGGAAGTTCAGCACTTTGCACTCTACTTCAGAAGGGCAGTTGTACCATCTTGATAGAGTTCTCTTCAACTTCCAGAGCAAAGCATAAGGGAGCACAGCAGATTGAGTGGGTATTTTTCAGAATGATAGGGTGGGAGGCTGCTAGCTGAAGGATGCTTGCTGATCAGCAAAAATTGGCACAGCCTGTTATTTCCAGGCCTACAAGAAGACCTTTTCAAGATGGCATTTGGACTGGCTCTGTAAACTATTTTTAACTAGTTATCTCTTTCGGTGATTTTTGTTTTTTGTTTTATGTCTGATTTTAATATGTGTTAGTTTCTGTAAAAAAAAATCCCGGAACAAACAGGCCTAGTCCTGGACTGAAAGATGGTGTAAAACTCTTAATAATAATAATGGTGATGATTTTAAAAAAACACAATACACATTAAAGGTCACCGCTCATGGGACAGAAGGACCTTGAGGAAATGATAATTTAGCTTTTACCTTGAGTTTTAATAGGTTATAAGGTTTTATTGGTAACCATATTTGTTGTATTTTTGTTGGTGTTTGTCCTTTAGATGCTATGGGCAGTCGGCTACGCAAATAAAGTTTGAATTTGAATTTGAACACAATACACATTACAGTATCAGAAAAAGGATTGCACTTTGGCTAATGGAGTGCAGCTGTACTGTTATAGCTGAAGCCCATCAATTGAACCATGTAATTCCTTCCAACACTGCTGTGAATTAAACTTCAGCTAAAAATGGAGTGTAGGTTGAAAGGTTCCATTTGTTTGAAAAGGACATTTTCTCCTTTCAACCTATAAAATAAAAAAAACAATATAAAGCAATCCGAAAGTGTTACCACTGCCATGCTAATAAGTGAAATAAAAGTTTTTATTTAACAAAGTGAAGCGGGAAGAAATGAGGATGACATGGTAGAGGGTTGTTGTTTTTTACTGCTCTTCTAGCAGCAGGTGGGAAACTTGCAAAGTTAAAGTTAGCAAAGGGCTTTTAAAGGGTTGCTTAGCAAAGACATTCCTGGTTAACTAGCGCTGAGTATGTTTCAGGCTGTCACAGACCACTTGCAGGCATGAAATTAAAATAAGCATTCTCCTGAATAATGAGTTTATAAGCACCACCGACATCAGAGTCACTTTCTTAGGTGCAGTGAAGAAACCAGTTCTAAAGTGCTTTCCTCCTGTGATCCTTTTCGCTGTTGCAGCTCCTTCTTGTACAGGAACCAGGAAGGCTGCCTACTATCCATGGTGGTTGAGTGATTGCAGGGCAAAACTGCATGATAAGTACATGTGCACACACAAACACACATATACTCCATAAGAGGTAGACTCTTAACTGCTCTTTTGCATACTTCCTTATTAAAACATTAATTAATTGCATTTATATTCCTCCTTTTTCTCTAAGGATCTCAAGGTGATGTGCATCACAATCCCCACAATTAAACCTTGTGAGAAAGGTTAGGCTGGGAGGCGGTGCTTGGCCCAAGGTCATCCAGTGAGCTTCATGCCCAAGTAGGGATTGTAACCCTGGTCTCCGAGTCTGACACTCTTAAGCCCCTGTATCACACTTGCTCTTATGAGTCACTTTGTACATGAATTGCTCTCAGGTGGAGAACAACACATGAACTTACTGGGGCAAATGGGAATTTTTATATGCGTTTGGAGAAAAATTCCACTGAAATCACATGACTCGGTTGCCCTGGAATGGTACGGAGGGAAGAACCTTTGGAGAGCCTCCTAGGACAATATTTTCCAGACTCAGGACTGAACCCATCTTTGAGGGAATCCTGGGCAAACTGCTGTCTGATAGAACCCTTCCTGTTAGTGGACCCAGGCAGCAGCAGTGCTAGGCTCATTTAAGTTTCCCACGATACTTCTGACTGATGCTTTGTCCATGGCATTATGGAAACTTAAAATAGTGGTTAGACTCACCTGCCTGGCACTGTTTGCAGCATTGGGCTGGAAAAATATTTGTAAAAGGAGTGCCCAGGTCAGGGGTAGTGATGAAAACAAATGCTTTCCTGCATGTAGGGGTTGGTTTTTTTCAGTGTAACAAATAGACTACAGTCCTTAGCTCTTCCATGTTACTTTTCTACATGCAGTGTAGGATTTTAGGACAGCATTTGAATAAACATTGCCATATGCGCTCTCCAGTACAGTGGTACCTCTGGTTACGTACTTACTGTATATACTTGAGTATAAGCCTAGTTTTTCAGCACATTTTTTGTGCTGAAAAAGCTGCCCTCGGTTTATACTTGAGTGAGGCGGGCGGTGGGAGCGGTGAGAAAGAAGCCCTTTCTCTCTGCTCGTGCCACCACCCGCTCTCCCCAGTCAACCATTCCTTAAGAAGTGTACAAGAACAGCGGTTCTTTATTCTCCCCAGGCAGCTTGTTCCATTCCTGAACTGCTCGCATAAATGCAAACTTGGCAAAGGAGGAAGAGGAAGGAGCAGCCCAAAGGGCTGCTCGTTTCTCCTCCTCCACAGCGGCAAAGGTGAACCGGCTTATACTCGAGTCAATAAGCTTTCCCAGGTTTTTGTGGAAAAATTAGGTGCCTCGGTTTATATTCAGGTCGGCTTATATTCGGGTATATACGGTAATTCTTTCTGGAGGTCCGTTCTTAACCTGAAACTGTTCTTAACCTGAAGCACCACTTTAGCTAATGGGACCTCCTGCTGCCGCTGCACCGCCAGAGCACAATTTCTGTTCTTATCCTGAAGCAAAGTTCTTAACCTGAAGCGTTATTTCTGGGTTAGCGGAGTTTGTAACCTGAAGTGTATGTAACCTGAAGCGTATGTAACCTGAGGTACCACTGTAGTAGAGTTTGCACCATATCATTTCTCCAGTTGCATAGATTTGCCTGTACTGTATGAAGAAGCTCCATGGGGTTTTATGACTTTCATATGTGAGTTTAGACTGCATATGGCTGCAAACATATTTTTGTCTGTTGTAGGGTTGCCATAGCAACATAGTCCTCCAAGCAAGTAAACCATTACCTTCCAATACCCAGCTGTTGAGCTAACTCTCTTCCTGGAATCCCCATTATGTCCAGCTGTTGGGGTCAGATATCTTCAGAATCAAGTGCATGGCTCTGATAGGAGAGAAAATCCAGTAGGGCATTTATCACTGCTGAAGGAGTAAAACTGGGTTCAGAAGCTTCCATTTGCTGACAGCTCTGTTTTGATTTAACAGAGCACTTTCAAGAGTTTGCGGTGGTTGGAGGATGATTGAGCAGACCAGCTGTTTGATTGCAAAGGGCTAATTTCCACTAATTCCCATGGCTTTCTGCCCTACCATAGTCTGTGCCATTGCCAGATAAGCTTCATAGAAAAATTCCAAAAAGTGTTTGTGTGTTAAGAGTGCACAACCCACAGTGAAGGGAGATGCAATTGCATATGGTCAATATCCTACCCTACAAAATTACCTTTGTCTTCCTACAGCCCAAGTTCTATTGGCAGCAACACAGTCCTCTGCACACACAACTAATAATTAGTGAGGGATGAACCTTCCTAGGCTCAATTCAGACTTGGGCTATGCTATGCCAACCAAGCCAGGTCAGAAAATGGCTCAGTTAATTTCTGAGCCAGATGCATCCCCATGTGTCCTATATTCCTCTCAATTTCTCCCGATCCCAAATTTCTGTATCTGACTCCATCTACAGTTGTTGTGACTGCAGGACTACTCTTTCCACCTCATCTTATCTCGCTATGGTAGAGCAGAGAGGTCTTTCCTTCTATCCCTCCTGGGCATCTAGACTATGGGAGCAGATGAGGTGCTTATGAGTCCTAGGAAATGCAACTTCTCCTTGCAGCCAAAGGTGTTGCAGTGCACACATGGAGCTCTGTTGTGAGCTCTGCATTCTTTCAACACAAGAGCAGCAGTTGCACACACAGAGGAAGAGCATTGAAATTGAAGTAAATATGCAAGCCCATTTACATAAAAGCTCTGGATTAGTTGGACAGTGTCTCCTTGATACCACAGTCATGTTACTGATGAAAATTTTAAAACATATTTATTTATTCTTCCTCCAAGAAGCTCAAAGGCAGCATATGCACCCATTTTTCATCCTCACAACAGCCCCATGAGGTAGGTTGGTGATTGGCCCAAGGTCACCCAGTAAGCTTTGTGGCTGAGAGGGGAACTGAACACATGTCAAAGTCCAATAGTGGCTCTTTCATTTCTCTCAGTATCTTGTGACCAACATATGTAGTAAATATTTTATCTGACAAGAAAATAAAACTGCTTAAGTAGTACCAACCCCAGGCCTCCAAACAAAATTAAACCACTTCTTATCCCCATCACTACAACTGAACAGGAGTACTTTGACCTTCACACCTAGGAATGGTGTTGTAAGAAATAGCTTGGTAGCAGCCCCATTGCCAACCATTCGGGCCCTGGCAGAACAACCACAGAATCATAGAGTTGGAAGGGACACCAAGGGTCATCCAGTTCAAACCCCTGCAAGGCAGGAATCTCAACTAAAGCATCCCTGAAAGATGGCCACCCAACCTCTGCTTAAAAACTTCCAATGGAGGAATGCCCACCACCTCCCAAGGGATTCCATTCCGAACAGTTCTTAACATCAGGAAGAACCTTCTGATGGTGAGGTGGAATCTCCTTTCTTATAACTTGAATCCCTGGGTTTAGGCCCTACCTTCCGGAGCAGGGGAAAATAAGCTTTCTTCATCTTCCACGTGACAGTCCATTAGATACTTAAAGATGGCTATCATAGCTCCTCTCAGTCTCCTCTTTTCCAGGCTAAACATACCCAGCTCCCTCAACAGTTCCTCAAAAGGCTTGGTTTCCAGGCCCTTGATCATCTTGGCTGCCCCCCAATATCCTTCTGAAATTGTCAATATCCTTCTGAAATTGTGGTCTCCAGAACTGTACCCAATTCTTCAGATGTGGTCTGACCAAGGCAGAATGGGGTGGTAATATTACGTCAATACTTCTATTGATGCAGCCTAAAATAGCACCATAATCATAATAATGATCACATATCTGCATCTAGGGTGGTAAAACATTTTTGAGAAGATGTCAAGAGCATAGCAGGAAAACTACACCCAGTCTGTGCATATGTGTGTGTATATGGTTCAGGATTAGAGGAAATAGATTTGTCAATGGTGTTTAGTCATCCTTGTAATCTTCTGCAGATTCTACCAATAAATCCAGTCTCTCCCTAATGGTTTCTACCCATCACAAAAATAAATTCAGTGTGGTAGCTTTGTGAGCGATTCTATGCACAGTAGATACCGGTACTTTAACTACAGAAGTGGGAGGTAAACCCCAGCAACTTCTCAGCTGCAAATACTGAGTTATTTAAATCTATTTACATGCCATAATTGCTCATTGCCCAGAATGCAAGTCTACCATTAATGGGGCCCATGACTGCCCAAAAATCACACTATGTCAAAACCATGAGGTGGAGCCTTTGTAAAAAGGGTAATTAGAAGGTGAGACAGAGAGGAGACTCTTTCGAGTCCTGATGTTGTCCTCTCCTATCCTGGCCCAATTGAGTGATGTCTGTGTGAACACATTCCTACTTCCACCACATTTCAGGATGAGATCCTTTAAACGCACCAGTGTGGACCATGTTTATTTCCGCTGAAGTCACCTATTGGCTTTCAGAAGAGCAAATTTACGACTTGGGATTTTACCCTCTCCCAAATCAGAACTGTCTCCAACTGCACACATTTTTTTAAAAAAAAAAAAAAGATAAGCAAGCATTTACGAACACACAGGTTAACAACCCAAGTCCTTTCAAACACAGTGCTGATTAAACAAACCACAAAATGAAAAGGAGTACTAGCCTAAGGGTGCAATCTTAAATAACGATGGGCAAATCTGTCAATTTCAGGATTTTCTCAGAATCTCATTTCCCCCCAGTCTTAAATGCAGTTCCCTATATTTCCACATCAAATTGGTCAGTAGTTTAGTGTGCATTTTTCCTTGCATGTTGTATATTCAGTTTTGCCTACAAAACAGTTTTGTTGCAAACAATTTTCTCCAATATACTGCAATTTTTCTATGACACTAATATAAGCTTTATATGCATTTTGTACACATTATCTGGTTGTAGAACCACATTGCGACATTCAGAGAAGTGTGAATTTCAAAGGATGGCTGTGTTTTCTTTCACTTATTGTTTCAGGAAGTGCAAATCTGTGACCTGAATCAAATGTATTCCTCCATCCTTAACCACATAACTAGGGAGTAAGTCCTAATGAACACAGTAGGATTTACTTTCAAGTAAGTACACATGCACAGCATTGTTCTTCATCTTGCAAACTGTATACAGTATTTAAAAAAGCCTGGGGTTAGTATAATACATGGAAAATATTTATGAACACATACAATTCTATCTCTTTTGTACAGCATGCATTAGCATATTTCCATCCCTTATCCTAACTCCAATATTTTTTGTTTTCCAGTTAAACCACACAACAGCATCCAGCTAAATCTTCAGCTCATGTCCCATTAAAATGAGCAGGAATTGTCCAGAAACTGGTGTAATGTTTCAGTTTGGGTTGCATTAATGATTATTTGTGCTACCTTAGCATGGAATACTACTGCACTTTTAAAAATGGGTTCCACTAAAGGCAGGATTACAACTGAAACACGATAATATAAAATAATTAATTTTACTGTGCAGATTTTAAAAACGCCTGGGAGAACCAAGAAACAGTGAGTGTTTTTAGTGTTTTTAATGTCAACATCAGAGTGATACTGGCCCCCAGGGCCAAATTGGATAATTGGAACTCCTGTGGTCATTTTCTTTGGTTAAAAGTAGCTGGAGGTGGGTGATGGGGAAGACTGGGAATAGGGTTGTGATATTTAAGAAAGGAAACCCCCCCCCCCTTTCCCCCTGAATCATGTCTACTTAAACTGCTGCTGTTACATCTCTAATGCTGCTATGAAGCAAGAAAAGACAAGGACAATTGTTCCACCTTCCAATCTCTTCCCATGGGTAAAAGTAGCTTCATGACTGAGGAACAGTGATTTAAGTTGCAGAAATGAGGTGCAGGAAAAGGGTCAAGCCCTCTCTACTCCTTCGCTGTGGCCCCAACCCAAAGTGGCTGCCCCCAGGTGTTTTTAAAGCCAAACAAAGGGACTCAGGAAGATCTGCACATGGCCACACAACAAATCTAACTGGGCCCTCAACGAGTGCCTAGAATTGCATCAATTTGTATGATTTCCTTAACCTGTTACATAAAAAAGGGTTTCTTTAAATATATGTAAATATGTAAACACAGTGAACACGCACTCAAGATTCTGGGCCTCTTGAAGTTGACAGTAAAGTTTTCATGGGCTCGAGTATCACAGCCAGCACCACAGTACGTGTGAAAGCCAACATCAGCCATGGTTGGGGTCAAATGAAAGATCAGGTGCCTGTTTCAAAACCAGCTTTCCAAGGAGTCAGACTGATCACTGAAAACTTTCTTGCACATGTTGGAGTTCTCTTGGTGAAGGGGATATTCGGAACCAGCCAGCAGCCTCACTTTTCCTTTCCGGGAGGTATAAGATTCTCCTGATGGTAGACTTTCATATTTAACTAAGTATCTCCTGCAAAATAATAATAATATTGCATTATATATTGTAACTTGGATGTCATAAAGTATCCATCCTATGAGCAGTAGTTCTTAATGATAAGTCCAACTGCACATTTTTGTGGCGAAATCTCTTCCCACCCAGCATATTCTAAAGATATACAGAAGCCAATTTTCAGAATTTCACCAGGGTTGGTAGAACCCTCCAGGCCCACCAGCCTCTGAATCCACTTCCTGACACTCTTCCTAAGCCTCTCCCTAAGTCTAGTTACAGTATAGTGGTACCTCGGTTTACGAACAGTCCTGTTTACAAACTATTCAGTTTATGAACTCTGCAAAACCGGAAGTAGTTTTCCAGTTTGTGAACTTTATGTCGGTCTACGAATGGAAGGGCACTGGCAGCGGGAGGCCTCATTAGGGAAAGCACGCCTCAGTTTAAGAACAGATTTGGTTTAAGAACGGACTTCAGGAATAGATTAAGTTCGTACACTGAGGTACCACTGTACACTGTTAACATTACAGACAAATAGCTCCCCCTACTTCCTACCTGGAAGGACTTTCAATTTTGTCCATCTGCAAGCAAACTAAAAACGGATATTGTGAAAACTGCACTGTGGAGACAAAGTCCAGAGTTGTTTCGGCTTCAACACTGCTTTCCATGCCAGCCTTGACAAAGAGCGCATCCACAACAATGTTGCCGACTATCACCACAGCTCCCCTGCAAGAAGAGATCGAGATAAACCAGGACGTCATATATTTGATAACATTCCAGCACCCAAAGAACAGGAGCGTCCCTCCCGTCCGTAACTTCCCGGCAAACTCCATTAGGTAACAATGCCACCACATCATGCCACCTCCCCAATGTCTCTGTATCACTGGCTCCTAGTGGTAAGAAAGCACATCTTTAGGACACCCCCCAAGACAAGTAAATATGCCTAAACAGCAGAGAGGGAATACTTGACATGTGGCTGCAGTTCCAATTCAATTGCCACATCGAATTCTACTCTAAATCTCAGTTTGATAAAGCCATCCTCAAATCCCACAGATAGTCTGAGAAACTCTTATCAATCTAGTTTTACATAAAAGGGCTGTCAATATCTTCCCCACAACCTCAACAAAGCCTAACCTTGAGCACCTTTTGGGGGAAGTGCAAGAACTTTGCGTAAGCATGGTGATTACGCATCATTAATTGCCCTTACACATTTGCAGCAAAATCCTATGAAAGTCTGCTCAGGAAAAAAAAAAAGAGTGTTAAATGGGACTGACTCCCAGGTAAATTGGATGAGGATTGCAACTGCATCGTTGCCAGCTTATTTTTTGAAACTAGACAAAAACAGTCGTCGTCCGTCCCCCCCGCCGCCCAAGAAAGAAACATGAATATTTCTGTCTAAAACAGGGAATCAGTTCATATTGCTAATTGTTTTAAGATTTCCACACTTTCATCAGATTTAAAATTCCCTATGTTGACAAAAACATTTGATGCATTTCCTCTAAGGACGTCTGGAGTTAGGTCATCTCACCGGTTTTTAACATTGGTTTTGGATTCTCTGTACCAAAGACTGAATTCCATTCCTCCAGAAATATCAATGGCCAGGCCTCCCTGGAATTCCGTTCTGCAAACCAGCCCAGACTGTAGCTGAATTACCTAGATGCAAAATGGTGCACAATGAACATTTCTTGTTTTATTCAATATATGACCAATATTTAAAATCTGCTCTTAACTGGTTTTATTGTGATATTGCTTACGTGTTTGTGAATTAGGTTCTTCTTTATTGTTGAATTATTGTTACCTGGTTTGGGCATTATTTAAGCTTACATCATGACTGTTTTAGCATGAGTTTAAGAGGAGAATGTGAAGGAATGGAAATATTTAAAAGACCTGTCTTGATTTTCTTGACGTAGCTTCAGAAACAGGGTGAAGTGATGGGGCTAAAGTCAAGGGCATATTTAACCTACATATTTAAATAGATTTTACAGTCCTTGTCTACCTTGCATTTAAGAGACATAGGAGAATTCTCCGCAGGCTTCCTGACAATCTTCGTCCCCCTAACCTGCTGCAGGAACACCAACAGCTTAAGAAAAATCAGCTTCTGGCACAGAAATCCCACACAGCACGGGAAAAGTTATGTCAGAAAGGTACATCAGCTACCAACTACCATTCACAAATTCCAAATACCATTCACTGTGAAAGTCTTGCAGTGCCAGCTAAATGCAGAAGTAACCATAGATAAGGCTGGCAGCACGAGACCACTACACCAGGAGTTGCCTTAGGGACATCTTTCAGACCGAAATGCATCTCTTGGGAATGCTGTTAACGCTGTGTGGAAAGTGAGACATTTTTAAAAAGAAACATTCATCTCCAGTCAATTCAGCCTCTTCAGCCAATTCAGCATTTCTTGCAGAAAGCCCCCCAGAATGGCTGGGGCAACCTAGTCAGATGGGCAGCATATAATAACAAAATTATTATTATTATTATTATTATTATTATTATTATTATTATTAAGCTTCCAATCCAGAAAATTCAAACCCCATTTGTATGAGATAATCTGAATGCTTGCAAAACTTGAGGTTGCTAATCACAAGGCTCTCTCTATGCCTTCTAGAGGGAGTTGGGAAGGCACAAAAAAAACCCACTTCTCTCCAGTATTAGGCCACTTGCAGCAAGAATTTGTGCAAAAGAGCTGTTGCATGAAGTGCCAAGTGGTTTCCTGCAGAATTTGATTGGAGATACAGCTTTATGGGCAGGCAGGCAGGAGATAGTTGCATTCACAGAGATTTCTGCCAAGGCTGAGGCTTACAGCTGTCAGAATCTTTTACAGCTGGACTGGAAGTCCATCGCACTGAGTCAATTTTGGAAGTGATAATAGCTCAGGGTCACAGCAAGTCATTTCATTTGAATGCTGATAGACAGCCAAGATTTTAAAGTTCACAGGACTTGGAAATCAGATTAACTTTAAATATAGCCATTGAGACAAGGCATGATGTGTCCAGATCCGATGCACAATTTACGCTGAAGTAAGACCCATCAAAATGGAAGGTGTATAAAATGGGAGAAGCAGATGGCACTGAAAAGAGCACTCCCCCCCCTGTCCTTTGATTTAAAAAAAACAAAAACAATGGGGGGAAAGGTTAGTTGTTGTTTTTTACTGTAATTCAGCAAGACAGATTTTTAAAGATGCTTTAAATAATAGCAAATCTGCACATTGGGCTCATTTGCTTTTAGAGTTTGTGTTTTTCTGCTTTATTCTATTTTTATCCTGCACACCACTCCCATGGCTTCATGCTATGAGGTGGTTTATAAATTTGTAAAATATAAGCAAATAAATGTGACTTCGTGTTACTGGCCATGGAGCTGCTTTAGTCCCGGGGAAAGGGCAGAGATTCCTCTTTCTTTTATTTGTGTGAATGTTGGGGGTAGGGCTTACTCCTGTGCCCCCCTCCTATTTAATCATTACAGTAGCCCTGTGAGGTACATTGAGCTGGAAAAGAGTCTCTGACCCAAGATCACCCAGTGAGCTTCATGGTTAAATGGGGATATGAACCTGAGTTGCCCCAGTCCTCGTCTGATACTCGATATAACCATACTGGGTAATGGTGGCTCTGTGCACATTTCTAAACAAACATATGAATCTTAGCCTTGATTCATAACTCTATCTGATTATCAATTACAGTTAGTCGCAACAATGGGGTTTATATCAAAAAGGGAGATTTAAAGTACTCATTCATATGAGATTTTAATGAAATACAGTCAATTGCTACAGGAAACTCTTGCCATGGGTTGAAAAATACGTGACATTTCCCCATGGCTACATGCACTTAGGAAGTAGGACCTTAAGGTCCTCAAATAATAATTTGTTGGATGTCCTGAGCCACAAGGATGCTAGGTTGGCTTCAACTAGGGCCAGGGCCTTCTCAGTACTGGCCCCGACTTGGTGGAACAGTCTGGCACAAGAGACCAGGGCCCTGCAGGATTTGGCATCTTTCCGCAGGACCTGAAAGACAGAGCTGTTCCACCTAGCCTTTGGGTTGGTTTCACCTAGCCTTTGGGTTGGTGTGATTGGTGGGCTACTTAAAAATGAGGCTGCAGTTTAGATTTAATTTTAAATTGTATTTTAATCTGTATTTTAATGAATTGTTTTATGTTTTTGTTGTGATTTTATTGTTGTTAGCCGCCCTGAGCCCGGTTTGGCAGGGAAGGGCGGGGTATAAATAAAAATTTATTATTATTTTTTATTATATGCAATCATATGGTGAATAAGAAATAAAACACTTGAAAAAAGCAGCAATACATAAAATGGTGTATTGTGTTATGTGACATCTAAGCACAGTTATAAAAAATGTGGCTTGTTTCTTTCTTTCTTTTATGAAACTATGAATGTCAGTGATTTCTCCCCTTGATGAGGTTTAAGCATTTGAGCTTACCATTTGTCAGTTGGTTGCATGTAGTCTCTGAATAACTTAATGGCAGGATAGCATCTCCCACTTCCCGCAGATGGGAATATAGGCGGTTCATCCACACTTCCACTTTCCCTGCTGTTTTCCCTGGGAAAACCCATGGAACTGCAGCAAATGTCAATTCCCCACCCCCCTCTCACACTCCCAATTAGCATTGCTTCAATTTAGCACTAAAGAGCAGATTTTCTAGATGAAAGCAATAGGGCAAAGGCAAAACCACTCGGACCCCTGCCTAGAAAGCATGAGACAAGCAGAAAACTACTTGGATCCATTCTTCCTAAGCAAGGGACAAGCAGAAGTGTGGACAAGCCCACAGCAACCCTATGCATGTCTACTCAGAAGCAATTCTTATCGAGCTCAATCAAATTTACTCCAAAATAGGATTGCAGTCAAAATTAATTAATGCAGTTCTGATTGTTCTTACTTGTGATCTCCCCATAAGTGCATGTCAAAATGGGGAGTAAAGGATATTATCTATCCACGGAAGCTATTTAATTGCCTGGTATGCAGAACTCACCTGTGAGTAATCCATCAGAAGGATGAGTCCTTTCACCACACTTATGGGGTCTCCAGTGGCTGAGAACATTTTAGACATGAGATCGCCATACCCTTGGAAAAAGGTAACGGGTCTAAGCTGAACATCGAACATGATCGCCGACACACCAGCGAAGGACTCTAGATTTTCTTCACCTTCATCAGCAGATGCAGCTATAATGGATTCCAGGCCCTGAGCCTCAATCACCACCTAAAAGGAAATAGGAACACACAGCTTGCATGATGAATGATGACCACTTGCAGGCAAGCACATCCCATCCATACCTCTTTAAAGTCCACAAGGTAGCTGCAGAATCTGCCATCAGACCTTGTCCTGATTTTATATCTAGGTGTCCAAAAGAGAGGCAGGGCATGGCTCCTTTTAGGTCAGAGCTGCACAGAAAGTTTTATCACTGTGTTTTTTCCATCAAAGGGTGTGAAAAACTGCAACTGCTGAAATTCCTTCTTCTGCACAACTATTAGATGGAATAGGCCTGTTCTCTTTTGCATCTGGACACTTGCTGTCTAGACTGGTTCACACGTACTGTAATGCTAAATCATCATGGTACAGTGCTAGTGGATGAGCCCTCAGAAAGTCAGAACGTAGTACACTTCCAATGTGACCAGAAGAAAGCTGCCAAGATGACTGCCGGTTTTCCTGGAATGTCATCTTAGTGTTATATACAAATCTGGAATTCTGGATTAAAAATAACTCTGTTTAATAAAGAAAACTGATAACTCATTGTTTGAAGTTGTCTTAGCTTGAAATTGATTAGAACAGGATTTCTGGTTTGTCTGAGACAGTAAGGATTTCAGTAAATTGAATGCCATCATAGGAGGGCAGGGGGAGAAATGAGCAGAAGGAGGAGAAGGCAGGGAAGGAACATGCAAGCCAGGCATTGGGCTTGGGCTTGTGGAGGTTCATCCACTTAGGGCTACACTGTGGTTTAGTGTTACATATAAACACAGCTTCTGTAAGAACATAGGAAGAGTCTTGTTGGATCAGACAAAAGAGCCATCTATTCCTATATTGTCCAACCAGAAGACTGCGGGAATTTCACAAGCAGGATATGAGTGCAATAACACTCTCCCAAAACAAAAGCTTGAAGAAAAATGGTAATGCAACTTCTATAAGAAACCTTGGATAAGGGAACACTCTTAAGGGAAAGACCATAGCTGAGTGCATGCAGAATGTCCCAGGTTTATTCTCTTGCATCTCTGATTAGGAGGCTGGTAAGAAAGACCTCTGCCTGAAACCCTGGAAAGGCTCTGCCAGTCACAACAGAGGATACTGACCTAGACAACAGTCTGAACCCAAACTATAAGGCAGCTTCTTACATTTCCGTTTGAGGGGCTCAACCCACCAGCTGCTACAGCACATTGGTTCACAGTATGGTATATTGGAGCGACCACATTATGTCCAAGCTGCACACTTATACTTTTTTGCTGAGTTATTACTCTAGTAAGCGCATGGGACTTACCTGGTTGGCATGAAGTTGTGCGTATTTATTGAAAAGAAAGATATTCAGGTTACTTCTTCTTAAGATTCCAGAGCCAGAGTAGAGTATGTCAAGGCTATAGGTGGATGACAAATCCGGAGTGCCTTGATTAAATAGAGAGACAAGTTGTAATGATTTCTGGTGAAACTGAGGGTCAATAAATGTAATCAAAATCTACTATCTAGTTTGTTAGTCACTTACGTATTAAGTAACCTGAGAAAGCTGAGGAAGAACCTGTTTTCGCGAATCGGTCATAGTTATGGATGGAGATATCCTTCAGAGCTTTGCGGATCATTTTGCTGAAACACAAACAAGTGTCCTTAACCATCAGAAAATTAAATATCTTCTACAAATGGCAACATGCAGCAAATGGGAAGGTTTGCGTTGCTTGAGTAGTGTAATCAAAAGACCACAACCAGAAGATAAAAATTCTATTATTATACTGGCCTACAGATTGCAAAAGGTCTTAACACAAAAGTTGCTGAAATCACTGATGGTTCTGTAAAGTTCTAATCACTACATAAGAACCACTGGTGGAAATTGTTATATGAAGTTGCTTATTTATGTAAGAAATTAACTGGTTAAAAGAACAGTGAAGGAATAACAGTTATAGGAATATTCAGATGTGGTGAGGAGGCTTGAGGGAGGCAGCAAAAGTGGCATTGCCACAAGTGCTCTAGGCCAGGCTTCCGCAAAACTCGGCCCTCCAGGTGGTTTGGGACTACAACTCCCATCATCCCTAGCTAACAGGACCAGTGGTCAGGGATGATGGGAATTGTAGTCCCAAAACAGCTGGAGGGCCGAGTTTGGGGGTGCCTGCTCTAGGCCAAAGATCCTGGATTTTCTAGCATAATCATAAAAACAATAGAAATGAAAAATGAACACCTCAATGTATTTTTTGTAGTCTACCAATAAAGAGAAGGATAATGAAATTATTTTAAATGTTAGATCTTCTAAGGGTCTTTTCCTTCCTTTGGGGGAAAAAAATAACCAATCCATTAAATAAGGAATACCAGACAGATATTTTTGCCTCAATACTTTGCAGTTTCTCCTGAGTGTCCCCCCCCCCGCCCCGGGTCTAAAAAGGCAGATTTATACCGAACATGGTGAAAATGCTTCCAGTACAGTCCTCACCCCACCAAATGCTGCTGTTGCCTTTGCCCTGAAACAACACTATGCACAGGCAAGTGGAGATACATAAATAACAAATGAAACTTGATATACCTGGAAGGCATTTCAAAACGTAGAATGTCCTGGATTAGCGAAAGCATGTACTTATTCATTTCCAGAGGCAGCTCTCCAATAGAGAGCAGGAGGTTTTTTACTTCCATGAAGGAAGGATTGTTGCTGAAGATGATGGAAGCTGCTGTGGTGCGTACCGTCTTCTCGTGAACTTTATGGTTCTGGTGATAAATCCTGTTCATGGTTTTCTTCACCTAATGGGGACACAATCTGGTCAAGTTTCATTACCTGTACATAATTGGAAGCATAACAGAAGCAGGAAAAGGAAGTATATCACCAACAAATAAGAACAGATCAGTGGGCTGGTTTCTCAAGGAACAATATACAAGTATAGTACGAAAATTCACAAATATTATAACAGGACCAGTCCAAAACAATGGCACTCCTCCATACCCAGAATGGATGTGAAAGTATAATCAGGAAGAATTTCTGACTGACATGCAGCTTTTTCTGGGAAGTGGGGGGGGGATGATGGGAAATCATGTGAGGCATGAGTCTAACCTGGAAGCTGTAGGAGTGAATGATAGATAAAATTCCCATATAACTACCCACCTAATTATTCTTTTCACCCCTTCTAGAAAGAGCCCCATGCTTTTTAGGGCTATAAGCCGGAATTGAGATAGCATTTTACAGTCTCTTGCGATATGCAGATGGATAGATGGACAAATGTCTCCTACAACGCAAATCCTGCTCGCTTGTCCAGGGCAGAGGACAAGGGCCTAGTGCTACCTAGCCTATGCCCCCAAAATATCTGTCAATGAGGCTAATGGGAAAGACTTTGGGGCTGCTTTCAAAATTGTCTTTCCAGACTCTTCAGGACATAGAATGATAAAAAAAAGATAATGGAATATTTATCTTACTTAGAAACACCTGATATTTAAATGAGGGACTTTCAGGCAGGGAGAGACACTTATTATTTGAAATGTCCACCTGCACCATCTTCTCTTTGGACAACTTTCATCTATTTTACCTCACTGGTAATGAAAGAATGGTCATATCTCTGCAGAGCAGAAACAGCAACATTGCTGATGGGGCCTTCTCCTGACTCGGCGTATTTCAGAAGGTCTGGAATAGCTTCAGGCAAAACAGCATTCTTCAATGCCAAAAGGTAGACCTTCACGTCATCAGCCGTCTTTGCCCTGTTCAAACCTCCAGAGATCAGCTTCTTGGCTTCCATAACAGCCTGGAAAGAAAATGAAAAACTTCCTAAAGCACTGTTATATTGAGGGGGTAGTGGGGGTGGGGGTGGGGAATCCATGCGATTGGGTAGTAAATCAATGATAGTGATACTTGGGAAATCTGGCAAAATTACACCTAGGAGTATAGCACATGATAGATAGATATATAGATAGATAGATAATAGTATGAGCTCCTTGCCAGGTTCCCTAAAATCTAGCAATATATACTCACTATTATTAACACAGCTCGCAGCCTTGAGATCACTGCAAATAATCAAGTAGGTCTACCATTTAGGGTGGGGGTAGTGGTGGCAGTGGTGGGAAGAGACACCCATGAGAGCAAAAGCTATTGTTGTTGCTGATACAATATTAGATTTTATGTAAACCAATACCAGTGTGCTGTGTTGCTGTACAGAATATGGAAGTGACATAATCTCTTCACCTCAGAGGATTTTCAACCTTCATCAGATGGACAAAACTGGGATAGACAGGCAAGAGAGAGGTCCGAGGAAGGAACAGGTGAATTACACCGAAGGAGCAGGTAAGGCAAAATTAGGATGATTCGAGAATAGTTCTGGGAAAGAAATGCTTCGTGAGTGGGGAGTTGGCTTGGGGCATAAATATTGAAAGGCTGTTCCAGATGTAAGGAGCATCATGAAAGAAGCCAGAAAGATGGAAGTGGGCAAAGAGGTAAGCTTGGATGGAGCTTCATATTTGCACAATTTTGCTTTTGTTTTCAACACCCAGAAGAAAATACATACAGGCAGTTTGCATTCTCCCTTGTCACACAGCTTTTTGATGAGGGCCCCAATAACGATGACAACTGTTTCTCGGATTTCGCTGTTGCCGATCTGGCTGTTATATGTATTCTGTTATATGATGAAGAAGAAAAGACATTATTGGTCTCTGCCGCTTAACCCTTGGAAATATATTTGATCCCCCTCAGATGTGTTTCACTGGGTTCCCTTTCCCACAGGATTATTCCTTCCCAGGAAAAGCTGGTGGTGTTTCAGACCAATCTCAGGTGCTTTTGTGTTCCACTCTGATGTTTGGTTGTGGAAAACGGAGTTCCTTATTGAAAAGGAACTCATTTCCCAGCCACGCCATGTGCAATAGCCAAACAGCCATCGTGAAAACATCTCCACGAAGTGCTGCAGGCAATCTGCTGGACGAGAAAGGATAAATGACATGTTGAATTGCTTCCCGTTGCAAATAATTAGCCCAGCCTACTGCTTCACAAGGCAGGTCAGGACATCCACTCACAAGAATACACATCCTTGCTATTGTCTTGGTTGAAAGTGAGGCTCGTGGTACAGAAACATGAGGGCTAAATCAGAGCACTGAGTTCAATGGTGTTTGCTTCCATGTTAAGTACATAATATATCAGCCTTATGGTCTTGTTTTTAAAATGTACAAAGAGACTGCTGGATCAGGCAATGGCCCATCTAGTCCAGCATCCTGTTCTCCCAGTGGCCAAGCAGATGCCTATGGGAAGTCTGAAGGAGGAGCTGAGCACAGCAACACTCTTCCTCCCTTGTGATTCCCAGCAATTGGCTTTCAGAGGCAGACTGCTTTAACTCGTTTTTAGTTTCATTGTACCGAGTCTCCATTCAGAGACAACTGCAATTAAGGTGCAACTGTCAAACAAATAAATATGGCCTCTGACAGTGGAGGTAGAAGACAGGTATCATGGCTCGTAGCCATTGATACCATTATTCTCCATGAATTTCTGTAAGATCCCTTGTGAGAGTGAATTCCAGAGTTTCAATATATGCTGTGTGGAAAAGTACTTTTCTTCCAACATTGCACTTCACTGGATGTCCCCAAGTTCTAGTGCGACGAGAGAGGGATAAAAGCTTTTCTCTGTCCACTTTCTCCACACTTTCATGAGCTCATCTTCAGCTCTTCTGAAAGACTGGGCAATTCCTTTTCTGAGCACAATTCTTGCTCTGTAAACAAATGTTCCCTTTACCACCACTGAGACTTACAATTAGAGATCTGAGTAGCAACTCGTTGGGATGAGAAGCAAATCCACAGGCATAGAGGAACCTCTCCTGAAGGACAGATCCACTCTTGTTCTTGAAATCCAGGAAATCCAGCATAGCTTTCAGAGAGGCTGAGGTCTGTGCAGAGGCCACAGCATCAACTAACTGGGGACTGTATGAAAAGGGAAGGGATTAAAAAAAACAACCCAGGAATTATTTATTGTAAGGCATATTTTTTTTGGCAGAGTGATGGTTACGGTATCTCCAATCATTTTATTGCATGAGGATAGCTCAAATGTCACCTCAGTCTCTAACATAATAAAGACACCCAGCGGCTAATTACATTCCCCACCCCCACCTTAACCATGGTTGACAAATGAGCACTAATATTTATCCTGTTTAACTTCAACCAGGTACCTGCTTAACCAGGATTTGAAGCTGAATTCAAAAGCAGAGTATTGAAGCCTGGGTAAGAAAGAGCTTGTTTAAGCAGTCACTGTGGTTGAGACGCTGTTGCTTGGAAATGAAGGGTTGCTGCAATTCCACATCCTACTTCCAGTCTTTTAAATGCCTCGATGAGATTGGGGACACTGCATCTATATCAATCCACAGAGGTTTATACTTTGGGAGGCAATTTAAAAGGGTCTCCAGGCCTGAGCACTGTCCCAAAGGTTAGTATAGAAGCAAGGCCCCTACAACAGTGCTTTAATTTTCTGCTAACATCAAAGAGAAGAAAATATTAGCTGTTGTAGCTTAGGGACTCAGCTACACAGCTGCAAATAAAATGTTCTAAATGTGTTGTAAAGTGCAATATACAAATGTGACACTAGATGGTGACAGTGAGCTATGAAAAATTCAATGTATTTTTCAAAACGCTTTTTAAAAAAAGCATTTTCACAGCATTTTTATGTGTGTGTAGATTCCACCTAGGTAGATAAACCTGAATGAACATGTTGATTCTCCTTCTGTGTATTCGCACATTTAAGATGGATATGCTAGAGATGGAAAAATAGGTTGCCAGAAACTCACAGGACTTCCACGTTGCTTTCACTTCTCAGAATCTGAAGAATCTCTTCTGTTGTAGCTTTCCTCAAGTTCTGAATGAAAGACAAAAATCCTTTCACAGCATCAGCTTTGGAAAGGTTTTCGGGTTCCATCTGTGGCCGGATAGTCTTCCACTGCTGAATGAGCTGCCAAAAATGGAAAAAAATTGGTGGTAAATCTTCCCACTGGTTAGTATTTCTATGTGCTGATTGCAACAGGTCAAAACGCAACTGCATATTTTCTGACAGTAGCTGAAATGAAAGGGACAACTTTAACACATTGGTCTCCCCATACCTTATTGTTGTAGCCTGTCCCATGTCTTCCATAGAACTAATTGGGAGGCAATGAGAAAGCAAATACAGTTTAAACAAAATAAAAAATAAATAAATTCCTTCCAGTAGCACCTTAGAGACCAACTAAGTTTGTCCTTGGTATGAGCTTTCGTGTGCATGCTCATACCAAGAACAAACTTAGTTGGTCTCTAAGGTTGGAATTTATTTATTTTATTTATTTTTTATTTTGTTTTGACTATGGCAGACCATGCGGAAGGCTGGACTGGATGATATAATTCCAAGCTGGAATTAAGATTGCCAGAAGAAATATCAACAACCTATGCTGATGACACAACCTTGATGGCAGAAAGTGAGGAGGAATTAAAGAACCTTTTAATGAGGGTGAAAGAGGAGAGTGCAAAATATGGTCTGAAGCTCAACATCAAAAAAACTAAGATCATGGCCACTGTTCCCATCACCTCCTGGCAAATAGAAGGGGAAGAAATGGAGGCAGTGAGAGATTTTA
Source organism: Lacerta agilis (assembly GCF_009819535.1). Taxonomy (NCBI): domain Eukaryota; kingdom Metazoa; phylum Chordata; class Lepidosauria; order Squamata; family Lacertidae; genus Lacerta; species Lacerta agilis. The sequence continues at coordinate 54,430,828 of NC_046320.1, forward strand.
CTTTCTTGGGCTCCATGATCACTGCAGATGGTGACAGCAGTCACGAAATTAAAAGATGCCTGCTTCTTGGGAGGAAAGCAATGACAAACCTAGACAGCATCTTAAAAAGCAGAGACATCACCTTGGCAAGAAAGGTTCGTATAGTTAAAGCTATGGTTTTCCCAGTAGTAATGTATGGAAGTGAGAGCTGGACCATAAAGAAGATGGATCGCCGAAGAATTGATGCTTTTGAATTATGGTGCTGAAGGAGACTCTTGAGAGTCCCATGGATTGCAAAAAGATGAAACTTATCCATCCTTAAAGAAATCAACCCCAAGTGCTCACTGGAAGGACAGATCCTGAAGTTGAGGCTCCAGTACTTTGGCCACTTCATGAGAAGAGAAGACTCCCTAGAAAAAAGCCCTGATGTTGGGAAAGATGGAGGGCACAAGGAGAAGGGGACAACAGAGGATGAGATGGTTCATCGAAGTGACTAGCATGAGTTTGGCCAAACTGCAGGAGGCAGTGAAAGATAGGTGTGCCTGGCGTGCTCTGGTCCATGGGGTCACGAAGAGTCGGACACAACTGAACGACTGAACAACAACAAATGGCAGACCAACACGGCTACCTACCTGTAACAAATACAGTTTGTTCAGGAAGACTATGGGGGCGGGGAGTGGCCTTTAGATGTAGAAGAAGAAGAGTTTGGATTTGATATCCTGCTTTATCACTACCCGAAGGAGTCTCAAAGTGGCTAACATTCTCCTTTCCCTTCCTCCCCCACAACAAACACTCTGTGAGTGAGGTGAGTGGGGCTGAGAAACTTCAGAGAAGTGTGACTAGCCCAAGGTCACCCAGCAGCTGCATGTGGAGGAGCAGAGACATGAACCCGGTTCCCAAGCTTACGAGTCTACCACTGTTAACCACTACACCACACTGGCTCTCTGTATAGTGTATAGTGAATAGTGAATAGTGAATGGATACAATACACATGACCTTTTCTGTAGTGGTGATTCCATGCTTTTTCAGCCTGATTCCACATTTGCTTGGCTTTCAAAGGACAGCAAGTCTTACTTTAGCTCATTGCACCTTGGGGTGATGATTGACAGATACATAAATCTGCAGCTGCTGTTCTTTCTGATGCTGCTATTTATTTGATGCTGCCTTTGTTTGTATGCTATTTCAACACAATGAGCATTTTAATATCTTATATAATGTTATGTTTTATACTATCGCTAGGTGCAGTTTATTATCCATTAGTTTATATAGAATAAGCAGGACCTGAATATTCAATGGTACCTCAGGTTAAGAACTTAATTTGTTCTGGAGGTCCGTTCTTAATCTGAAACTGTTCTTAACCTGAGGTACCATTTTAGCTAATGGGGCCTCCTGCTTCCGCTGCACCGCCACCACACAATTTCTGTTCTCATCCTGAAGCAAAGTTCTTAACCTGAGGTACTATTTCTGGGTTGGCGGAGTCTGTAACCTGAAGTGTCTGTAATCTGAAGCGTCTGTAACCCGAGGTACCACTGTATAAGAATATGATAAAGAAATAAACCTGTCCCCTCCCCACTCTAAGCACTGGGGTGAACTATCCATATTGCACGAAGCTAGTGCCACAGCAATAGATTCCCATTGCCCTGCAGAAATTGTGAACTATATACTGCCTAGATGCCAACCAACATTTTAAATCTGCCTTCTTCCCTGACAAGGACTCAGGGCGCTTACAGATAAAAAACAACAGCTAAAAACATAGAGGAAAAAAACAATCATGAGAAAAACAGAAGGTTGAGCTTTGTCATTTCAAACAACCTTCCACAAAGAAACAGAGCGGGTATTTTGGCCTGTGCTCTCACATGTCATGCGTCCACTTCTCTTATCTAACATTATCTATAGCATTCCTCGGAAAAGGTGCAGCTGTTTTCCCTCAACAATATTTATTTCATCTCTCTTTATTGGGAAACCACATCAATACCAGCTCAGCCTTTGCTAAAATATCCTATCTCCATAGGGTCCGTGTTGTGAAGAAACAGCAGGTGATGCTACCCACAAATAGCCCTACAATTTCAGCAGTACTGAGTTCATCTTCCATGAATTGTAGCTAAACCATTAGGTAATTATGAGTGAGGTGGAGGCTATTTCCTGTGGATTAATGCTCAGCAGGGGTGTATTAGTGACCCAGAACACAGGTGGAGACTACTAATCTCAAATGGTGGTCACTAATGTGCAAGAAGGCATCATTTTCCATTCTGTATTTGTAACACACAGCACTGTTTCCGTTTGCTCACCTTTCCCCAAAAACAACAGTTTGTCCCACTATCCACTATGGCAAAATTACATAACTTACATAACTTAATTATGTAAGTTACACTGTTATTACATTACCGTACCCCATTCAATGCAAAGGAAATGTAATGCAAATGGGGGGGGGGTGTCATATAATCAGGGCCGTCTTAAGCATATCTGCGCCGTGGTGCAAAGATCCCTCCAGCAGCACCCCCCCCTTTCCCAGAGTTGTCAACCTTTTTTTAGGGCTGGAGGAGGCGGGCAGCGGCTGGAGGGTGGCTCCTCCGGTGGGGAAGAGGCGGAGGCTACACATGGTGCCTCCCGGCTCAGCTGGTCACTTCATGCTGCGGTGGCCACGGCAGGCAGTACACCAAACGAGCAGGCCTGCACCAAGCGAGTAAGGGTGCATGTGCCGCTCCCACTGAGCATCGGCTCAGTTTTTTCCCCTTTTAGCCTTCTGGCACCCCGCAGAATTTGGTGCCTCAAGGCTAAAAGGGAAAAAACTGAGCCAACGCTCGGCGGGAGCAGGGCATGCACCCTCGCTCACTCAGCACGCTCGTTTGGTGTTTCCCGGACTCTCGCCTGGTGCCCTCCAGAACTTGGTGCCCTGGCGCCCCGCGCCACTAGCCTCTATGGGTAAGATGGGCCTGCATATAACCAATTATGTATTGTTTGCAGACCGAAAGCAACAACGGCAAATACAGATTGTATGTGCTGGATTGATGTCTGTCTCAGACTTGGGACAAATAAGTGATGATTTCTGATCCCTTTCCCATCAGAATTCTCCAACCTCTCTATCAATGTGCAGCACAATCATCAACAGAGCTTTAGTGAAGCTTAGAATAGTCAACAGTATACTGTGAACTTGGGGATTTGTGTTTGTAATCTGTATTTTGTATATAATAAAAATACAATTTTTAAAAGCCACAATATACTGTGGAAGGATAGATGGACTCATAAATAAACGGCACTGTTTTCCATTGTGGTGTTTCATCTCACAGTTTTAATTCAGTGTGTCCTTTCACCCTTTTTATGGGCTTTGTAATTGCATACATCTAGACCAGAGTTGTTCAATGAAACTGTGAAATGGGTTGTTCCGCCATCCCCCAGAGGCTATCACCTGTCCAGTGCAACTATGGACAACCCAAAATTCTGAAATGTAGCCTTGTTATTTATATCTGACTCTATAGATATGCTTCGCTTGTAGGTGAGCAAACTCTGGCTTACATGGCTACAGTTACAGCAGCATCTGATTACTGGCAACCAAGACAGAAATGGTTGGCTTGGCTCCCTGCTGTGGACACACCCTTGCCTTATTCCAAGAAAAGGCTGACACACAGTTCCACTGATTTTCCTTTGATCCAAGTGCTCTTTGGATTATAGGAACATTGTGAGGGCATCCAAACTCCTTTCCTTCCACATCCCCAATGCCTCAAGCAAGGTTCTGCAGTCACCAGCTGAGAAACAGTATGGTGGGACTGGATTTGGCCCAGAAATTACGTGAGACTACCAGCTGTTGTTTTGTTTGCTGTCAGGAAACTTAAATCTAATCCTATCAGTTCAAACCAAAAGTCAGCTTGATAAAAGGAACAGGTAGCAGTGTTTATTATTATTATTATTATTTCGTGCATGCACACGAAAGCTCATACCAAGAACAAACTCAGTTGGTCTCTAAGGTGCTACTGGAAAGAATTTCCTATTTTGTTCTGATTCTAACAGTAATTAAGGCAGATAACACTGACTGATAAAACAATTTAACATGCCTTAATGCGTTGCTGTGGTGTCATGAGGTCAGCCAAGTTGCTGTAGAATATTCGATAAATCTGAAAATGTCTGTGTTCGATAATTACAAATCTAATATCTCACTAACATCTTGGTAAACAATAATTTCTTTTCAAGGAGTGCTTTTACTTAACTTGAACTTAAGGCGCGCAACAGCTTGCTCTTTCATTTACTTACTGTGGGGCAACTTTTACATTCATCCGAGACAGGCTCTGCTGCAAGCGAAATTGCAACGTAATTTGAATCCAGAGCCTTGATAATCTTAGCAACTTGCTTCCCAGCCATCACTCTTGGGCCAGCTTCAGTTGACTTCAGTTCCAGTCTCTGCCTGTTAGGTACACATATTGAAACAGAGGTTTACATCTTGTTTGCAACTTGAAGACATATCCAGATAGCCAGATGCAAGAGAAAACGCGACTCCTCTACCCTTAATAGCTGTGCTAATAGTTGTGTAAAAGAGGGAATTTTAGTAGGCATAATGTGTCATGAAAGCTATTAAAGGTTCAAAAGCCCTGGCTTTTCTGCAGATGGCCACCTTAATATATATCCCCATTTCCATCCCAAACAGTAGCTTGTAATTATTACTGTATGCATTACTTCATGTCACCATGTGTAAGTAGGGACTTAAAGACTTTCACATTCTAAGCTTTCTATAGCCAAGTGATGGCAATAAGCAGACTGTTTCTATATTTAGTGACAGGCCATATCATACAAGTGAGCACTTAGACATTGGGTTCAGCTGGAGCATTCCAAGAAACTCTGTTTAAAGCAGGCATCCCCAACCTTTGGCCCTCCAGATGTTTTGGACTACAATTCCCATCATCCCTGACCACTGGTCCTGTTAGCTAGGGATCATGGGAGTTGCAGGCCAAAACATCTGGAGGGCCGCAGGTTGGGGATGCCTGGTTTAAAGGGGGGGTACTCATTGACTCCAAGATCACATATCTCTTTAAATTGTAACAAGGATTATGAAATTTACTGCCAATGATTGAGCAAATGTAAGAAATGCAAATGGAACAGACTGGTGAAAGCAATGGTCGAATGATGTCAGACTAGTCTTAACTTTCATACACTACTAAATGATTTTCAAAGTACTGATGTATTTGCTTTAATTCATGGTGCTTGGGGTGTCAGCAAAGGATAGCAGACTATAAAACATATCATTTCGCCACTAAGCATGTTCTGCAAAATAGTCAAACAAGCCAGCTTACTTCGAAACTACTTTCGCATCAATTGCTCGCTGAATATTCACGTTCAAAATGTGATTTTCTTCTGCCCGCACTGATTTAATAAAAGTGTCCTCCAGCACATACGTTGTGGCAGATACTGATTTTTGGCTGATGTCAAAGAGCTGAAATATAATTTTGTTAGGACCAGGAAATGCAGAAACAATATCAGCACAAAACATGCCAAAACATAGCTATAGTATGCTAGATATGTGCTACAGTATGGTTGCATGTGTAATGACTATCATTACAGTATAGTTGCATGTGTAATGACTTTATGAACAATTGTGATTAGGCCAGGGTCCCCAGATATACACAGAGGTTTGCTAAAAAAATTAAGTCCTCATTTTAGTGCAATTTTTTTTTCTAATGTACACATCTTTGCATGCAATTTCCCCTAATATAATGCATTTCCTTATGTTGTTTTCCCTAGTCAGTGCTGTCAAGTATCCCGTTTTCCCTGGGATTTTCCCTTATTTTAAGCAGTTTTCCACTGCTCTCCCTTATTTTTTATTTCCCTTAAATTTCCCGTTTTTAATGGAAGCAGCTCCTCCCCTGCTGGCCAGGGACTGGGTGGAAAGACCTCGCCTACTTGGAAAGAAAAGTCTCAGCCCTCAAAACAAGTGGGAGCCGTTTCCTGTGCTTACAGGGGGGTGTATTCCTCCCCCTGCATCAGCCCCTATCCGTTGCTGCCGAGCCCCTCAGCCGGCCAATAGGGTTAGCTGGCGGGCGGAGCCTGGCTACCTTTGAGCAGCTGCTGCTTCCTGTCCTGTTTTGATGGGATCAGACAAGAAGACGATGGGGCTCCATCGCGCGGAGCACATGGCTGCCCTCCTCTTTGCTGGCTGCCCTCCTCTTTGCTCCGCTCTGAGCCCGAGCCCGCTTGGAGTTTACATTGCTGCTCCGCCCACTTTTGCTTCTGGCTCCGCCCAGCACTGACATGTGACTGTCCCCAGGATAAGTGAGACTGCTGATCCCTTATTTTCAAATCTGAAACTTGACAGCTATGTCCCTAGTATATTCAATGTTATGCATATTTTGTCCCAGTATGTGCATTTGTCTACACACTGCTTAGTTAGAAATTGCATTAAACCAATGGTCTGAAACATGTGGATGTCACCCACACTTTATGTGCTCACTGAGTGGGTAAAGACACTGCTATAAGACTGGTGTGTATGTAGCTAATATGTTAAATAGCAAACAGTGTGAAACTGCCCCAAGAAAGGATCTGATGTAAGTTTATACCATTTTAAACAACATTGTACAGTGTGGGGATAAAGAGTCGCATTCAACTAAGGTTTACTCAGAGTAGACACACTGAGATTAATGGACCTAACCAGGCCTTTCTTTCTTTTTTTAGCCGGGACTTGCTGGAATTCAGTTCTGGCACCTCTCAGGTGGGTGCCATGGCTATTATAAGAGAACAAGGGAGGCGTTCATGGGGAGTTCCACCACCTCTTTTTCTAGAAAAATAGTACTTATTAATGTTCATTAATTTCAATGGGTCTACTGTGAGTAAAACTTAGTTTACTACCACCCAAAGTAAACCCTGTTTCCCCTCTCTCCTGATGGAAAAAGACTGTGTAATCTAGTTAAGTTAATTAGCAGTTGTTTCAGGATGAACAAAAGTTAAGTTTTTCTTCATGCAATAGGAAATTAACATATGAAAGAGATGGCCACAAGTTAGCACATGACTTTTAAAAACAAGATGAGGCAATGCACTGGAGACTATATTGAAGAAGAAGAAGAAGAGTTTGGATTTGATACCCCGCTTTATCACTACCCGAAGGAGTCTCAAAGCGGCTAACATTCTCTTTTCCCTTCCTCCCCCACAACAAACACTCTGTGAGGTGAGTGGGGCTGAGAGACTTCAGAGAAGTGTGACTAGCCCAAGGTCACCCAGCAGCTGCAGGTGGAGGAGCGGAGACACGAACCCAGTTCCCCAGATTATGAGACTACCGCTCTTAACCACTACACCACACTGGCTCACCACTACACCACACTGGCATATTGATGATGCTATTAAGTATGATAAAAGAAACTTTTTACTCAAAATTACTAAGCCCCTCCCCTTTTCTTTCTTTCTTTCTTTCTTTCTTTCTTTCTTTCTCTTTTTGCCAGATGCTAGAAAGAAACAAGATGTTTGCCTCCATAATTCCCAACTTGTGAGATTCCCTTCCCAGACACATTTGGCTGACTGTAATTAAAGATGAAGTGTTGGCCAAGTGTTTGCCTGGACTTTGGTGGGATCCACCAAAGCGATTCTTACATCAGGATTAAGATTTGAGGACTGTTCATAGCATTGGGAAAGATGGCTCCATGGTGTGACTCGCGAGGAAGTGCTTAATACCAGGCCAGCTGCACAACTAAAACATCACTGTTCCTTGTGTTTCATAACTCAACACGATGCCTACAGTATGTGCTGAAGATATTATCCATACTATACCTGACTGTGGCTGGTAAATCCTGTCCGTTCTAATTTACAAGATTTCAAGGCTTTGATTTTAGTGATTTCATTTTCCTGAGCCCTGTAAGTAACATCGCATCTGCCGGAAATATCCACCTAGAAAATTTAAATAATAATTTTTTAAAATGGCAAAAGCGTTATCACATTGGAATACCTAAAAGTCAATGTAGACATGATGTTGACACCAATACAAAAAAATCCATATGGGTATTAAAACTTGACACACACACACACATTAAGGAACTAAAACCATCAACCATGCACTTGTTCACATGTTGCTGAGTTGCATTTCTGAGGGTGATGTGACTGGGCCTTAGGCAGAGGTTATTAACTGCCTTACGATTAGCTCTTTGATTCAATAACACATTTGGTTCTGTATTATGTGCAAAGTCAAATATATTTCATACTAGCAGTGAACATTTGAGAGATTGTGCAGCTTGCATAACATGATGAAGTACCTCATTGACAGTCCCAGAGTTCATCTGTATCTGAAACAAGCTAGCCAGGCCTCTCTTGAGATTCTGAATAACAGCAGGTTCATTTTCATAGGAGTAGAAGTTCTTAACCTGAGTGGAGAGGGGAAACAAAAACAATGTGGAATATATTTTTCACTTGAAAATTGTCCTCCAGAACTCAGGCCTGATGACATGAAAAAATCTTTAGACAAATTCGTTGTGTGTGTATGGGGGAATAAATGCTTGGTTTTCTCACAGTACATACTTTGCATACAGGAATTCCTAGGTACCATCTTGACATCCTAGGTATCAGTGAACTAAAATGGACAGGAATGGGCGAATTCAGTTCGGATGCCTATCATATCTACTACTGTGGGCAGGAATCCCGTAAAAGAAATGGAGTGGCCCTCATAGTCAACAAAAGAGTGGCGAAAGCTGTACTGGGATGCAACTTCAAAAATGATAGAATGATCTCGATACGAATCCAAGGCAGACCTTTTAACATCACAGTAATCCAAGTTTATGCACCAACTACCAGTGCTGAAGAAACCGAAATTGATCAATTCTATGAAGACTTACAACACCTTATAGAAATGACACCAAAGAAAGATGTTCTTCTCATTATAGGGGATTGGAATGCTAAAGTAGGAAGTCAAGAGATAAAAGGAACAACTGGCAAGTTTGGCCTTGGAGATCAAAATGAAGCAGGGCAAAGGCTAATAGAGTTCTGTCAAGAGAACAAGCTGGTCATCACAAACACTCTTTTCCAACAACACAAGAGACGACTCTACACATGGACATCACCAGATGGGCAACATCGAAATCAGATTGATTATATTCTCTGCAGCCAAAGATGGAGAAGCTCTATACACTCAGCAAAAACAAGACCTGGAGCTGACTGTGGCTCAGATCATCAGCTTCTTATAGCAAAATTCCAGCTTAAACTGAAGAAAGTAGGAAAAACCACTGGGCCAGTAAGATTCAATCTAAATCAAATTCCTTATGAATACACAGTTGAAGTGAAGAACAGGTTCAAGGATTTAGATTTGGTGGATAGAGTACCTGAAGAACTGTGGATGGAGGCTCGTAACATTATACAGGAGACAGCAACGAAAACCATCCCAATGAAAAAGAAATGCAAGAAAGCAAAGTGGCTGACCAATGAGGCCTTACAAATAGCGGGGGAGAGAAGACAAGCAAAATGCGAAGGAGATCGTGAAAGATACAGGAAATTGAATGCAGATTTCCAAAGAATAGCAAGGAGAGACAAGAGGGCCTTTCTAAACGAGCAATGCAAAGAAATAGAGGAAAACAACAGAATGGGAAAAACCAGAGATTTATTCAAGAAAATTGGAGATATGAAAGGAACATTTCGTACAAAGATTACCACAATTAAGGACAAAAGTGGAAAGGACCTAACAGAAGCAGAAGACATCAAGAAGAGGTGGCAAGAATACACAGAGGAATTATACCAGAAAGATATGGAGGTCTCATACACCCCAGGAAATGTGGTTGCTGACCTTGAGCCAGACATCCTGGAGAGTGAAGTCAAATGGGCCTTAGAAAGCCTTGCTAACAACAAGGCCAGTGGAAGTGATGATATTCCAGCTGAACTATTTAAAATTTTAAAAGAGGATGCTGTTAAGGTGCTGCACTCAATATGCCAGCAAGTTTGGAAAACTCAGCAGTGGCCAGAGGATTGGAGAAGATCAGTCTACATCCCAATCCCAAAGAAGGGCAGTGCCAAAGAATGCTCCAACTACCGCACAATTGCACTCATTTCACACGCCAGCAAGGTTATGCTTAAAATTCTACAAGGCAGGCTTAAGCAGTATGTGGACCGAGAACTCCCAGAAGTGCAAGCTGGATTTCGAAGGGGCAGAGGAACCAGAGACCAAATTGCAAACATGCGCTGGATTATGGAGAAAGCCAGAGAGTTCCAGAAAAACATCTACTTCTGCTTCATTGATTATGCAAAAGCATTTGACTGTGTCGACCACAGCAAACTATGGCAAGTTCTTAAAGAAATGGGAGTGCCGGATCACCTCATTTGCCTCCTGAGAAATCTCTATGTGGGACAAGAAGCTACAGTTAGAACTGGATATGGAACAACTGATTGGTTCAAAATTGGGAAAGGAGTACGACAAGGCTGTATATTGTCTCCCTGCTTATTTAACTTATATGCAGAATACATCATGCGAAAGGCTGGACTGGATGAATCCCCAACCGGAATTAAGATTGCCGGAAAAAATATCAACAACCTCAGATATGCTGATGATACTACCTTGATGGCAGAAAATGAGGAAGAATTGAAGAACCTTTTAATGAGGGTGAAAGAAGAGAGCGCAAAATACGGTCTGAAGCTCAACATCAAAAAAACTAAGATCATGGCCACTGGTCCCATCACCTCCTGGCAAATAGAAGGGGAAGAAATGGAGGCAGTGAGAGATTTCACTTTCTTGGGTTCCATGATCACTGCAGATGGTGACAGCAGTCACGAAATCAGAAGACGCCTGCTTCTTGGGAGAAAAGCAATGACAAACCTAGACAGCATCTTAAAAAGCAAAGACATCACCTTGCCGACAAAAGTCCGTATAGTTAAAGCTATGGTTTTCCCAGTAGTAATGTACGGAAGTGAGAGCTGGACCATCAAGAAGGCTGATCGCCGTAGAATTGATGCTTTTGAATTATGGTGCTGGAGGAGACTCTTGAGAGTCCCGTGGACTGCAAGAAGATCAAACCTATCCATTCTCAAAGAAATCAGCCCTGAGTGCTCACTAGAAGGACAGATCCTGAAGTTGAGGCTCCAGTACTTTGGCCACCTCATGAGAAGAGAAGAATCCCTAGAAAAGACCCTGATGTTGGGAAAGATGGAGGGCACAAGGAGAAGGGGACGACAGAGGATGAGATGGTTGGATAGTGTTCTTGAAGCTACTAACATGAGTTTGGCCAAACTGCGAGAGGCAGTGAAGGATAGGCGTGCCTGGCGTACTCTGGTCCATGGGGTCACGAAGAGTCGGACACGACTGAACGACTGAACAACAACAAAATCTTTGGCATCTCCAATCTAAAAAGGATCAGATGATGGAATGACCTCTGTCTGAACCCTGAAGAGCTGCTGCTAGTCAGAGTAGACATTCTGGGCTAGATGGATGACTCTGACCTGGTGCAAGGCAGCATCCACTGTCCATACCTTTAAAACCCTTATAATAGTTGTGTGAAAAGTGCTACAGTCTTGGGGAAATGATATAGAATGCTCTCACGTTTTATAGTCATCCCTCTCTTACTACCCCAGCAGAATTTGAAGATAACGTATATCTTGTACTTTAACCTCATCAGGGAAAAATGAACAGTAACCAAATCAACGGCATGGAGACGTGTCGAAAACACAGTGAACTTCGACCTGCCAGACAGTCCTGCTACATCTGAACTTAACTCAAGACTTTGCACTTTTAGCTAGTGCTTAAGAAAAGGGCTTTTCTACCTCTAAAAACGATGACATCAGAAAAGTCTGTTATCTATTTTGGGCATCTGACTGCTAAAGATTTACACCGTTGTGACAGCAGTGTTTTGTGGCATCACAGTGAAGCAATATCCTATGTGATACAAGTGGGAGAAATCTATTTTCCTGTGCTGCTTAAAACCAAGTATAGAGACGAACAGTGCTTTTTCCGGGAGGGGGTGCTGGGGGATGCATACCCCTAAACATTTTGTGAATCTAAGTTTGGCCTCCCTGGGGGGATGTATTTCAATATGAGTAGGAAAATGAGAGCACCCCTAAACATTATTTTTTTTTAGAAAAAAAGCACTGGAGACGAGTCACCTCAAACCCTGCCTTATCTCACCCCTGACCTGTGATCTTTCCACCTGCATAACACTTGATTCAACTTCCATCATTAAAGCAACATCTCAAGTTATGACACAGCGTTGGCTAATAAGCCTTGGATCCTACACTTTCCCTAACACAATACATCAAGAAGTGAAGAGATTATGTGTAAATATGTTCAAGGAACTGTCTTCTCACTCACTCCTTACCTTTCCACGAGTCCACTGCAGAACTACAGGCCTTTTTAAAGCTGCCAGGTGCTCTTTTCCAATTACTGCTGCTGTATTTTTTCTTTCAAAAATGTTTTTCTTTTTTGGACGCTCATATACGTTTTCAACTTTTGCATCTGTAATCTGAAAAAGCAAATGGGAAAGGCAGAATGAAGACACCTACACTTACCTGACAGGCAGGCACAGTGGATGGAAGAGGCTTGATCCCGGAGCTGAACGTGGCACAGCTTCAGTGGCTGGCTCATCCAGAGGGCTCAGCCTCCTCTAGACGACACAACAAGACATGCACATTGCGTGCCTGATGTCACACACACACAACGCAGGCCGGACCCCTCAATCTTGGGGGCAACTTGGCGCCTCTGCTGACAGGGGAAGATTACCTACTGAGATTTTCACCTCACCCACTCCAATGTACTTTCAGTATGCATTTTCTGTGGTAATCCCATGTACTTTGTGGAATTTATATTACTGTTACCACGGGCTGTTCTTCTGACACTGAATTGTATCCAACCAGTTTCTACTCAATGCAAACACACTGAAATGAATAGAGCCAAGTTGGTCATATCCAGTCATTTCAACAGGTCTATTAGGAGTATGACCAACGTTGGATAAGGCCCACTAAGGCCTATTCAGATATCTTTTGTATTCTAATATTAGATTCTAATATTTAGAAATACTGGGGACTTAACCTGGAGTCTTATTCACACAAAGCTCTAAGTTATGACCCATACACAAACAGGATCATACCTTCCTTCTAGGGGTATACAAAACACTCTAGGGCAGGGGTAGGCAACCTAAGGCCCGGGGGCCAGATGCGGCCAAATCGCCTTCTCAATCCGGCCCGCAGACGGTCCGGGAATCCGCATGTTTTTACATGAGTAGAATGTGTCCTTTTATTTAAAATGCATCTCTGGGGTATTTGTGGGGCATAGGAATTTGTTCATCCCCCCCCCAAAAAAAATAGTTTGGTCCACCACATGGCCTGAGGGACGGTGGACCAGCCCATGGCTGAAAAAGGTTGCTGACCCCTGCTCTAGGGAGGAGAAAATAGCATTGTGTCCAGTGACCCCATGCCTGGCCTTCACATTTCCATAGCCCCCACCTTAGCCTCTGAACATTCTTCAGAAGATGTGAAAGATGTATCTGCACACAGCTGTGTACATGTGGTCTTCCATATAATAAGACGCCCTGATTTTATGCCCTTTCACATCTTCTACTACGCATGTGAATACTGTACATGGAATCGGAGAGTGTGATCATGCCCAGCGGCCACACATCTGACTTTGGTGCACTGGAAATTTCAGGCACTGGAAATTCTCCCATTAAGATCTCTGGGTATCTTATCAAACTTCCATTCCAAGAGCACCTTGTGTTAAGGGCGTCACAGTTAAATATGCTCATCTAGGAGTATATCACGTTGATCTGGGTCTGGCCCAAGACAATTTACCGCCTGAGGTAATTCTACCAGTCAAACAGCCTGCCAATTGACTTACTTCAACATTGGCAATGTAACAGCATCCTTTACCTGAGGGCAGCAGTCTAAGGGTGGTAAATCTCACCAGTTCCAATACCCTGCCATCATTCTCTGCCCTCCACCCCCAGCATTTCCTATCTATGGCAGTCACCTGACTCTGCCTACTGGAAGCATAAGCCAGGGTATCCAAACTGTGATTCACAGACCACCAGTGGTCCATGGTGTACCTGTCTATTTGTGGTTGAAGATGGGAGACGGCACATCTATTGCATAAAATATTCAAGCTGGTTTTTGATTGTGTTCCATTGCTTCTCTTATCTCTTATGTTGTATTTTACTGTACTACAGTCTATGGAATCTCAACTGCAATACAATAAAATATATCAGAAAGAAAAGAAGAAATAAAATGCAATTCAAAAGCATGCAACCTCTAGCACAATGTCATGAAGACCCTCAGCGATTTTCAAGTGATTAGGGTGGGAACCAGTAAATTATTAAATATACTGGACCATACTTCCTTTAAATAAACTTAGCAGTGCAACCGTGAATGCTTAAGACTGCATCTTAAGTTACTTACTGGGTAAATGCAGCATGTATTTACTGTTTACATGAGCAAAAGTTAACTCAATTTTAACTCTGCCTCCCATGTTATACATAGGGTTCACTTTTCTTACTTAAACCAACTGGCAGAAAACGCATTAAATATGTCCTTTTGCATCCACTGCTTGCCTACCGCAATTTTGATCAGCTGATCGTCATCATTATTGGGATTTCTCCATACTAAGTTGACATCCACGCCACATGAAATTCGGTAGCCTGCACTCTCCAGGGATGATGAGCCTTTCACCCTGTCCAGAAGCACCTCTGTGGAGTAGGCGAACTTATATAACTTGTCATTGTTTATTCGTGGACCAGTATTGTGGCCTGTGAGGGTGGGGAAAGAAAGGTGGAAAGCACAGGGTCAGTGACCAACATAAATCCAAACTGCCTGCCTAATACTCTTCTCCCTAAAGCTTTGCTTAAAAATGAGAGATGACACACCAGCCTGGCCTGCCTCTCTCTGAGTCATGCCTTCCACAAGCCTGAACATGCCTGTCCCTAAGTCCAGAGCACTGGATGAAGATACAACACTCTTTGAGTGCTCAAAAACACTCCCTAATTATTAGTCTGGGAATGTTTTACCTTCCAAGTACCCCGCTAAAGGTGGAGTGGGAGGTAGTCTTCGGCTGCTGGGTGGGGAAGCCCCTAGCCACCTTTACAGCAGAAGACTTCAAGAGATGGCCATTTTGAGCTGAGGCAGCAGTGTACAAGCACACAGCTGTTGACTGGCCAGCAGAGCCCAGCATGAGTCACTGTATCGGCAGCCTCTCTTATTACTGACACCACCACATTGGCTTCCTCTCCCAGTGCAGCAGAAAACTTCAAAGTCAAACGGACTCTCTAGTTTGCCAGCCAGGCAACCTTAGTCGATGAGAATGTGGTGCTGATAGTGCCAGTGTTGCAGGTTCGATCCCCGTACGAGACAGCTGCATATGCCTGCATGACAGGGTATTGAACTACTTGGTCCTCAGGGTCCATTCCAATTCTACAATTCCAGACCCTCCAAGTGTCCCTATTTTCTAGGGAGAGTCCCGGATTTACAGAAGCCATCCCAGTTTTGGAATTGATCCCGGAATGTGTTAGAGGGTATGCAATTCTAGGATTAGAATTTCATATTAGTATTTTCTCTCGGAAGTGCTGCCTTCCAGTTCTCCCTCGAAACACATGGAAATTTGGTCTTCCAAAATGGTTCCCAGTTTTAATGCACAATTAAAAGTCATCCTCAGTGTGCAAATGTTCTCTTCGTAGCCATCCGTTCTTAACATTCAAAAGAACTTATTGAACCTAAGCTGCTTTCCCTTTTGATTTTGTTGCCCCGCCTTCTGATATATTTGCAGAAGGGCAACCATATGCCCCTTGGGCTCCCATCTCCTTAAATAGTGCCAGACCTGGACTTTAGTACAGTATTTGATATACTGACTTAGGGGCAAGAGTGCCTCTGTGTTCTTGTAGCAAGGAGTGGACAGATATATAGCTTGACTTGCAACCCTAGTGTCTGCCATTACGGGTGTCTATAATTAAATCATGATACTGTCGTATAATACACAAAGTTATGCTGCCTGAGTTGGGACAGCTGTCAGGGCCTGTGCCTTATATTAGTACTCTTGGCATGCACAACATGTGCAGCTCTAACCACTAGCTGCCTTGGGTTAGATCGTAAGCTTGTACTGGTTCTTCCTTGTAAATTTAGATATTTTTTTCCTAAAAAGATAAAAAGAGCAGCAAGCTATTTATTAGAAAATACTATTAAAATGCATTGCTTGGTAACAACATATAATTTGCTGTAACCTCAGTGAATAAAAAAGCAGCGTTATTAGAAAATATTATTAACATGTAGTGAGCAATGCATATTTCTAATCTGATGGAATCAAGCCAAAATATTTCCAAGCAAATGAAACAGGATGTCCTGAAGAAGTGTGGAGGTTCTTAATTTTATTATGGTGGGTTTTTTATCTTGTATTTTTATGTGTGAACCACCCTGGGATCTACAGTTGAAGGGTGCTATATAAATTTAATAAATATAAATACAAAATAAAGAGAATGGTAAATCTTGGCCCAGTTCTGACACTCACCGTCGGATAATTCAGATTGGAATCTTCCTGGTAACCTCATAAGGCCTCCTACTGGAAGATTTCTTAGGAGGTTGCCAGGAATATGTGTTTGATTGTTGTAGTAGCTGATACTTTTCTAGCTTATGGGGCAAGTGATTCAGGATACAGTGGTACCTCGGGTTACAGACGCTTCAGGTTACAGACTCTGCTAACCCTGAAGTAGTACCTCGGGTTAAGAACTTTACCACAGGATGAGAACAGAAATCGTGCAGCGGTGGCAGCGGGAGGCCCCATTAGCTAAAGTGGTACCTCAGGTTAAGAACAGTTTCAGGTTAAGAATGGACCTCCAGGACAGATTAAGTTCTTAACTCGAGGTACCACTGTATAGACATTGTGATCCCACCCTAAGAAGGCTTAGAACTGGGTAGACTCTGCCTAGTGCCCTTGATTCCTTGGGTGTAGGGGTAGTAGGAATATTTCAAAGCCCTTCTCAGAACCTCAATGTGCAAGTAAATTAACCCAGCAAAAGCATGGTTTGCCTGTATGTGAGGATTGGGGAGGCCAGTGTTTCTACCCAAGTAAAATTAATCAAACCTAATTATTCTTTGTTTAGAGAATTGTTCACTATCTGTCTGGTTCTTTTCAGCAAAAAAGAAGAGAGTGCTTGCCTGAGCACACTGGGTGTTAAGGACAGAGTTATGTGAAAGCTAGCATCTTGCTTTATCTGGTTGCCTAGGCAACACACAGGAAGAGGTTGCTCTCTGTGACCTGAGTTCAGTGCAACTGCTTCTACCTGAAGATTGCAGCAGAGCAAAGAGACAGCTAATGTGGACAAAGGGAAGGGCCAGTGCCAGATTTATGTATAAGCTAAATAAACTATAGCTTAGGGCCCCACTCTCTTGGGGGCCCCAAAAAAATTTAAAGAAAAAAAAAAACCTGGATGTACATTTCCAAAATATAAGATTAAAAAAATAAAAAAATAAAACCTACATACAGCAACAATGTTTTGTGTTGTGTAGGCTCCTATTTGTTATGTAGAAATGGCTTTAGATACCTATTATGTCCATAAATAGCATATTTTCAACACAAAAAACAGTGACAATTTGTTGTTGACAAAGGACAGCTGGATATATAAAGGGCCCCATTACCTTCAGTAGCTTAGGGCCTCATCAAACCTAAATCCGGCCCTGGGAAGGGCTGTAGCTCAGTGGCAGAGAGCTTGCTTTGCATGCAGAAGTTCCCAGGTTCAACACCTGGGAAGGTGGGTTGCAGCAGGAGCACGGCAACCATGTAAACAGATGCAACTAAAAGATTAAGAATTGGGTCTCCAAATGCATGTTTGGCTTAAAGGTCTGAAAAGGCTGACGATTCCTGGTGTAGGAAACATTGAGCTAGATGGGCCAATGGCTTGGCTTCAGTAAAAGACAGCTTGCTATGTTCTTAAGGGACGCAGACAAATTATTCTGAGTCATCATAGTTACTTGGGAATGACTAGATTTGCTACTCAACTAAAGCACCCATGACAGGTGGCCATCCAACCTCTGCTTACAAACCTCCAAGGAAAGAGAGTGCAAAACCTCTCAAGGGAGTCTGTTCCACTGTCAGAAAGTTTTTCCGAATGTTTGAAGATTGCTCTCATATCTCCTCTCAATCTCTTTTCCAGGCTAAACATACCAAGCTCCCTCAACCATTCCTCATAAGGCTTCCTTTCCAGACCCTTTATCAACTTGGTCACTATCTTCTGCACACATTACAGCTTTGTCAGTATCCTTCTTAAATTGTGGCACCCAAAACTGGACGCAGTATCCCAGGTGAGGTCTGACCAAGGCAGAATAGAGTGGAACTTGATCTAGAGACCAGACTTCTGTTGATACAGCCTAGAATAGCATTAGCTTTTTTTACTGCATCATCACATTGTTGACTCATGCTGTGGTCTACTAAGCCTCCTAGATCCTTTTAATCATGTTTTGCTGGTAAGCCAAGTGTCCCCCACCTTATATTGGTGCAGCTGGTTATTCCTGCCTAAGCGTAGAACCTTTCAGGCTGAAAGGGACTAGTGGGATTTAGAAAAACAGAAAGAAAAATCCCTTCCGATGGGCTCCAGCATCACTTGTTGCAATTCAGGGGTTTTTTTAAGCATGGAATTTTAAAAAGCACTTACCTAGATGAGGGAAGGTTTAAGATGGCAGCCCTCATCTGACCACACCACCCATAGGTGCCAACTCCCTATGGTTGAGGGGACGTTAGGCCCCCTCCCCCAAATTGGGATGCTACTAAGCGCCCCCAACCTTGAGGATCCAGGCCTCGCTGCAGCAGGCCTTGCCGTGCTTTCCCACACCTGCGACAGGCTGCCAGAATGTCCGATGGGGCTTGTCGCAGGTGCGGGTGTGTGTGTGTGCCTATGACACCACCTAAATCCACCGTACTTGAGCAGTATTATAGCTGTCCACAGAAGCAGCATGCAGGTACGAGAGATTACATTCTCCCTTATTGTTCCTGCTTTGCACTATTTTTGGGTGCTTTTGCCTGGCAGGAATAGGCGCTTGAGCTCTGTTTATTTATGGTTGATGCAAGAGAAACAAAGAACGTGATGAGGCATTCTGTAAAGCGGATGAGGACCACTGTCTTGAGCTTGTTTGGAGGTTCTCGCAGGGGAGCGCAGCTATCGTATACCCTTGACCGAATAACGGTACACTCCTTCTATCTGGGATGGTCGTCCTCTTCCACAGAGCGCACAGCTTCGGGAGGGACGCACATGGAGCGGTGAGGGAGGAAGGGGACACCCGCCTAGCCAGCCAGATCAGCCGAATCAACCCTGGCAATCAATGGGGTGACAGATGTCACAGCCAGATCGCCCTCACATCCGAGGACCATTGTCTTGGCCACCAGCACAACATTCATTTTTAAACAAAAGGAGCATTACTAAACCACACCAGTCCTTGGTTGATTATACATGGGAGTATTGCGCTGTCTCACACATTTGCTCCAATGGGACCTTTTTATAAATACATTTAACTACATAAAGTTTGCGTAAACTATATAAAGCTTGTGCGCAGTACTTTCTGTCTCTTCAGCTTGGGATTTGCTTCTAAATAAACATGCTTATGGAGGAGCCTTGTGGCAGCAACTGACAGAATCTTTTCTTGGAGGAAGAGATACATTAAACCCTGTTATACGTCAGAAATATTTAAAGAAAGCTGGTTATTTTTGGTACTTAATGTGAAATAGAGAAGCAGCAATGCACAACCATGACCTTTTCAGTTCTTTCCACTGCTCACTATTCATGAGAGAAGCCTGTTTTCATAAACTCTGTTAAACATAGGGAGCCCTGTGTATAACACTGTTATGGGGTTTTGAGTGCTAGAGTTTCTGGCTGCCTGGATTTAGTAAGTGCTAGAATTTAATCAATGCTTAGAGAGCTAAACTGGAAGCCAGACCCTTAATAGCTGGGCTCAGCTTCCCATGTCCAGGCCAGCCTGATAATGGTTAAGCAAACAAAGGGGGCAGGGAGATGGGCGCTTAACAAAGCAGATTCTGTGCCAGCCGGAAAAATGGGTGAAGTCCCTCCCTGAGCTTGAGGTTCAGTAGAAGAACAAAGGCAAGTAGTATAATTTCAGGATTGCTGTATTGTATGCCTGGTGTGCTCTAAGGGAAAATGTTTTTGAATCAGTAAGCAGCAATGCAAGCTAGGCAGCTGCCTACTGAAAAGTTAGGAGTTATAAATTATTATTATTATTATTATTATTATTAGTTATGTCAGTGGGAAAACAAAGCAAGCTGTAGGGCAACAGGCAGGATGTCTGCACTGGCGGAGGAAGAGAAGTGTGGGGTGGAGCGCACCGCCCCTGACAGCTCGATCCCGGTGGGGTGCCATCATGGCTGCCCCCCCCCCGCCCGCGTTGGGTGCCATGCCCCCACAGGCAGCATGCCATGCCCCCAGGACACGTGCCAGCCCCGCCCCTGCCTGCTCTCCGCCCCCAGTGCCAGAGCATGAAGCTCTGCCACTAGATGTCTGATTCCTGTTTGAACCCAGGACTGTGCCTATGAGAGAAGCAAGAACCTCTTGGAATGCAATGATGTGCACCCTTCTATCCTAGGCTCAGGTTGTGCATATATGTAAATAAACCAAATATCATAAAGACACTAGGGCTGGGCAATATCTGGTTTTCAACATTGTGATCTATCACCAGCTAAACACCACGAAATACCAATATATCACACAATGTCTGAAATAAGGATCGAGTTATGTTCAGCTTCACGGTTTCCGCACATTGTGATTTTTGCATAGCACACCCCCCCACACACCCGCCAACACACACATCATGATTCACAATATATTGCCAGGTCAAAGATTTTGAAACCGATATCATGATATGGACTTGAAACCGGTTTTGGAAGATCTATCGCCCAGCCCTAACACACATAATGATTCACAATACATTGTCAAGTCAAAAACTATGAAACCGATATCACAAAATGGACTTCAAACCGCTTTTGGATGACATATTGATATATTGGCTAGTCCTAAAAGACACCACAGTCTCCATTACGCCTCATTGTCCAAAATGAAACACAGACCCTGGGCAAGAGCCTGGATCTCTCAGGAATATTGCACTGTTGTGGAGATTGGGGGTGACATGGCAAGAGTCTAGAAGAGAGGTTCCCAGCGCATGGGTAATTGCCAAGCTATCTCCATTCACTTAAGGTCATAGCTAGTGACCTTTATCAGCCAAAGCTGATAAAAGACACTTTGAGCCACAGAGGTCATGTGAACTTCTAATGACAACGTTGGGTCAATAAGCACCCTATGATTGTGAATATCAGCCTTCAAGCAGTGCGACCCCATGTAGAACAGGGTGAACAACCTTCTCTCTGTGCAGCAAGCAGGCTTGTAAAAGCAAAGTGTTGAGAGTCAAGCGTGTGACAGTATTTGCTTGGCTGACCAGAAGCTGAGCAGGACAGGCTTAGAAATGGGGAAGAAGAAGTCTCATAAAACAGAGGCTGCAGACACTGCAAAACAAGGCCCCAGGCAACGGGAGCCTGGGAGTCTAGAAGGGAACAAGGAGAATGAAGAAAACGGACTGAGAAAGGCAAGCTGAAAAGGACGGGAGGGGAATAAGGAGAGCTTTATCTCAGGGGAGAAGTGGAGGCAAAAGTAAGAATGTAGAAAAGGTCTAGGACTGCAAACCCCAGTGGTGAACCGAGAAAGGTGGCAGAAGGGTAGACAGGGACACTACACAGCAGAAACTGTATGAATAGGGTCAGGATCAGGTGATGACACACAGGTGCCCATGGGCTAAGAGATCCACCAAATGGTTTCTGAAGAGATCCCATGGTCCTTTGAGACTTCCTGGAACCAAAATGGGGACTAGAAAAATCCTCACACAAAGTATCAAAATTAATTATCTTTCCTCCAATCTTTTATCATTAAGCGTTCTGTACTAAACGGCCATTCATGGAAAAATAAAAGCTGTTTTGTCCTGAGAATTGGACCTAGTCAGCATATCTTCCTAATCCTCTTTGAGGACTGATTGCAACTCATGTTCTGATCTCTAGTCTCAAAGTCTAGGGGACATTCTGGCTGTAAAAGCTCCTACCTTTAGTCCTAGATGTTGTTACTCTGGTCCTTGTGCTATGTAGCTTTTCACATGTAGACGGATGGCCTGGCTGACCTCGTGTGTAAGAAGGTAGCAAGCTACTTTTTCATTTCACTTATGGACTTAGAGTTTACCTAGACATTGAAACAGTGGAGTTTCATCCTCCTCCACATCACAGAAAGGTGTCATATCACATAGCTGTCATCCTGAGTGAACTCCCATCAGTTTAGCCTGCCATTTGCAAGGCCCAGCAGACTGCCTACACATCACTGTTATGAAAGGATACTTCAGGATTTTCGGCAGCATGGAAGAGTTTGTTATAGTACACAATTAGAGGTGATTTTTGAATATTCCATTCTCAGAACTCTGCCAGATTCAAAGCCCAAATGGACTGGAGTCTTCTTTTCTTTTCTTAAATGTTATTCAAAGGCAGCTTGACAATACAAACATGGAGAGCACTCTTGATATGAATCCCATAAAGTGATTCATTTTTTTTTTAACAGAATTTATTGGCATTTTCACAAAACAACATAAACCCAACCCCCACACCTACAAATATCAAAACAAATACAAATACACATACACATAATGTCAGGATTCTTCTTCTTATCTGTATATCTTGCTATAGAAAAAAAAAAAATTCTAGTTCCGAATCTTGACACTTGACTTCCCCCGCCTGTGCACCTTCGGTTTTAATACAATACACTTTCTCCTTAACATCTTTTCTCTATAGAAGTTTAACTTAACTTGATATAGAAAGAAAAAACACCTTTGTCTTATCTTTTGCATTATAGCCTGAAACTTAACCAAATATTCTTAGAGCTAAACTTATTTCTTCTATCATTTAACATGCTGCTTTTAACTTAAATTCAATATCTCCTTACTTATTTAACATAAACTTATTTAACAAACTTCACACTCCGATTTCGGATACCAATGATTCAAATGAATTCATAATAATGAGCATAATAATAATATTTTGGAAGTCATAAAAAGCAACATCTGGTCTAGTGTCAGAGCATTATCTCCAATCTTTGTAAGAAGGCTATTTTTACAAAGATATGTAACAGCTTAATTTTACACTGGCTTTTTTGGGGGGTGTTAAGTTAATAACTATTATTACTATTACTATAATAACTATTATACACAGTTATTCAGGAACTGTGGCGAGCAATACATTCCTATGCATTCAGAAGTAAACTCCATTGGGTTCAATGGGACTTACTCCCAACAAGTAAGTGGGTATAAGATTGCAGACTAAATTAATAAAAAGCACATTGCAATCCTAACCATTTCAATTCACTAGGGAGTCATAGTGCATTCAGTCAGGTTTACTCTCAGGTAAGTGGGGTTACAATGGCAGCCCCACTTTCCTAACGCCATTTCCATATAGATCCCTGTTAATGGCTGCAGAATTGAAGCCTAGATCCAGACTCCTCCATCAGAGAGGGACAAATACAGTTTCACTGATAATATAAATGCCTTTGGCACTTTCTTTTTCAGATTACAGAAAAGCTGCTCTTGACATGGTTGGGTGATCTAAGCATAATGCAAGTTTAATATGATCTAAAAACAAAAAGTCTCAAATTAGCAGCGTTCCCCCCCCCTTTACTGCCCCCCTTTTCATCAAAATTACTAAAGGAAATAACAAAATATTATCTAAATAAGTAACTTACCTTTCACAGATGCTGAGTAGGTGGAAATGATGCACGGGAAAAGCACAGTGAGAAGAATCATGCTTGTCCCGTCTAACAGCTATAATACTGTGAAATATTTCAAGGCTATGGAGAAGTGAACTGCTCCGATTGGAGTGAAGCCTGAAAAGAGGGCTTCTGAATCTGTCACAATAATGTTTATCTAGATGTAGTAAGGGTCAGATTCCAAACTCCACACTTGGGTACTAAGTTCATTGAAGGCCTTTCCAGTTAATTATTAAGAACTGAGGTAACTGGTGGCATTCTGACGTTTTATTGTTCTCCTCAGGTGTGTGTGTGTGTGTGTTTTTACTAAAATACATGCTGGCATGTAGCTCATATATGACTTAGTTCATCTCCCTGTAAATTTAGTAAATGCAAAGCCTGTAGGCTGCACGATAGGAAGGCAAGGATAGACAAGCACTTTTCTGGGGAAAGTACTGACTTCTCTTTTGTCTGGAGTGGCCATTTACACTTTGCCAAAAAGAGAGAGGGAATTTACCATTAAAAAGGACCAAAGGCGGCAGAGATTTGCATGAAGTGTGTAGATGCCAATTCATATAGAAAGATGCAAATTTAGAAATAATGAGTTTAATTTTAGGGTTGCCATATTTTGAAGAACAAAAAAGAGGACACCATGATGACTCTCATTTTAAATACCCCTACTTTATGTAGGCTATAGAAGCTGTGATATATTGCTGAGGGGGGCAGGAGAAGAGATGTGGTCTTCAACCACCAGTTATGTCTCATCCAGAAAGTACTGTATAGCCAGAGACATTTTGGCAAATTTAAAAAAGCTACCTGGACAGAATTTTTACCTCTGAAAAAGAGGGCATGTCGTCGAAAAAGAGGGCACATGGCAACCCTCATAGAAATAGAATACATCAGACCACATTGGGAAAGATTGTGACCAGGTGGCCTGTGTGTCTTGCTCAGTCTGCTGTCCAGGTGCTGATTATGGAAAGGCAACTTCATGGCATCTGTTCTTCCTCTTAGGGTTCTTTGTAATGGACCAGACAGACCTTCAAATACAGGACTGTCCTCTGCATTGTATGGGCTCGTTTCCCAAATAACTTGAGCAATACTGAACAGCAGGGATGGCCTCCTGACAGCAGCACCACTGCTCCTTTCTGGGACAAGCAGAGCAGTGATGAGGTGGAGGCAGCTCAGGTGCATGAGTTTGTCTCTGCCAGTGCACCTGTACTGCTCCAACCTCACCACAACACCCTGGGAAGTGGGAGTAACACTGCTGCTAGGATGCCAGCTCCATGGTGCCACCCTACTGACCACTCCTGTGTGGCAGATTGTATCACTTCAGAACCTATTTTGCACTTCCTGTGTCATCCTCCCCACATATTTCATTGCCACTACTGGCAAAAATTGCACACACTTTTCTCACCTCATTCCTTATTTCCAATTCAGTGAAAGCCTGCTTTTGTGAAGAACTGTTTTTAATTAACACCGGCAATCTTGAGAATCAAATTAGGGTCAGGTGAGGGCATGCTCGCTAGGTAATGCTAATGATATTTAAGCTGGGATCCAAAGAGCTGCTTCAAACATGCTATGTAGGGATTTGCTTTTGTTGTTGAACAGAACACCTTCTCCGTGCCCTCTCACCATCTGATGATAAAACATCCTACACTCTCAAGAGCCCATTGATGTGTACTGTGGAGAGCCAAAAGTCCCCAAAATGCTTCACATGTATAATTCTGTAAATTCTTACAACTCCTCTGTAAAGGCTGGCCAGGATTATTATTTCCATTTTGACTGATTCATTCATTTATGATGTGCAAGATGTGTGGAGAAACTGCAGAACCAAAACACTCATGACCCTAACAGCTGGGTCAAATGGGGGAAATAAGGAAAACTCTTCCTCTGACAGGATAGCAGCTGTAGGGGAGAGGGTTAAGCCCCCCGCCCCTTCCAGCATGCTGCAGCCCCAATGCAAACTGGAGGAGGGGAAACACCTTTGTAATTAAAGGAGGGGATTGTGTGCTTCTCTGCCATGCTAGCTTAACTTGTATCTCAACACTTAATTCGTGTTTAAAATCTCTAGAAGGTAAGGAATAATGACATATTCACCAGAAAGTATCTGTTCCTCCTCTATTACACAAGTAGCATTTCAGAAATGCACACAAATGCTTACACACATTGGCAGTTGGATGAAATTGGAATAGGATTCTGTGAGTGATCAGTGCATGACTCTTCTGACTGCCATTGTTCAAAAGTCATCAGGTTCCCTAGCTGCTGCCTGAATGTGGCTTTGGAAAGAGAACACAGATCACGGGCACGGTTTTCTTCTTGAGAATATAATCTATATGTCCTTGAGAGACCATCATTATGAGAAGAAAAGTGGGGTGACTGGAAAGCTGATTTATAGGTGCTCAGAGACCTTGTAATATACAAGCCACCTTCCATTCACACCATGTGAATCATGGACACATCACTGGAATATAAGAACATAATAAGAGCCCTGATGGATCAGAATGGAGGCCCGTCAAGTCCAATATCTGATCTGGCAAGCAGTTAACCAGGTGCCTATGGGGAGCTCACTAGCAGATGAGGACACCAGCCCTCTCCAACTGTTGTGCCCCTTTATTCCGAGGTACACTGCATCTGATCCTGAAAATAATATGATTCAGGTAGGTAGCCATGTTGGTCTGACGCAGTCAAAATAAATAAAATAAATAAAAAAGTTGTCCAGTAGCACCTTAGAGACCAACTAAGTTTGTTCTGGGTATAAGCTTTCGTGTGCATGCTTTTGTGTCGTATCTGAAGAAGTGTGCATGCACACGAAAGCTTATACCCAGAACAAACTTAGTTGGTCTCTAAGGTGCTACTGGACAACTTTTTTATTTTTTGAAAATAATGTGGTAAGTGAACCATGGAGTTTGATCTTGAGGATAAGGCAGCTCCACAGAATTCTAATGAAATGAAAATCAGAAGTGACCACATTACTCTGTAGAAGAGCTTCCAGAGAACAACTGCATTCATAGTTTCAGGATGAACTTGCTATTTGTTGTTGTTCAGTCGTTCAGTCGTGTCCGACTCTTCGTGACCCCATGGACCAGAGCACGCCAGGCACGCCTATCCTTCACTGCCTCTCGCAGTTTGGCCAAACTCATGTTAGTAGCTTTGAGAACACTGTCCAACCATCTCATCCTCTGTCGTCCCCTTCTCCTTGTGCCCTCCATCTTTCCCAACATCAGGGTCTTTTCTAGGGAGTCTTCTCTTCTCATCAGGTGGCCAAAGTACTGGAGCCTCAACTTCAGGATCTGTCCTTCCAGTGAGCACTCAGGGCTGATTTCTTTGAGAATGGATAGGTTTGATCTTCTTGCAGTCCATGGGACTCTCAAGAGTCTCCTCCAGCACCATAATTCAAAAGCATCAATTCTTCGGCGATCAGCCTTCTTGATGGTCCAGCTCTCACTTCCGTACATTACTACTGGGAAAACCATAGCTTTAACTATACGGACCTTTGTCGGCAAGGTGATGTCTTTGCTTTTTAAGATGCTGTCTAGGTTTGTCATTGCTTTTCTCCCAAGAAGCAGGCGTCTTCTAATTTCGTGACTGCTGTCACCATCTGTAGTGATCATGGAACCCAAGAAAGTGAAATCTCTCACTCCCTCCATTTCTTCCCCTTCTATTTGCCAGGAGGTGATGGGACCAGTGGCCATGATCTTAGTTTTTTTGATGTTGAGCTTCAGACCATATTTTGCGCTCTCCTCTTTCACCCTCATTGAAAGGTTCTTTAATTCCTCCTCACTTTCTGCCATCCAGGTAGTATCATCAGCATATCTGAGGTTGTTGATATTTTTTCCGGCAATCTTAATTCCAGTTTGGGATTCATCCAGTCCAGCCCCTTCATGGATCACTGCCTTGTCGTGGCGAAGGGGCTTGAATTACTCAGGGAAGCTATGGACAGGCCAAGATGGACAGGTCATAGTGGAGAGTTTGGACCAAACGTGATCCACCTGGAGTAGGAACTGGCAAACCACTCCAGTACCCCTGCCAAGAAAACTCCATGGACAAAGACAACAGGAACTTGCTATACAATCAACTAATTGCAATTATTGCCCTTGATTTGGACAAAGGCTGCATAATGGTCCCTTCCGGTACACTTCAGTTAAGTCGTGACGGCCAGTGCTCTGGGGTTAAAGTACTACCACTGTCATAAATTTCCAGAGTCCAAGCAATAAATGTACTACCATTATCACCTAATAAAACTAATTGTGCTTCCTTTGACCATGCTGACTTCAATAAAACATTCTTATTCTACTCCTCGAGAAGGCAAAGTAAGTGGTTAGTGGGGCAAATGTCACTCGCATATTTGTCATTTCTATATTGTCCTTCCAAATTAACTGTTTTTCAGCCAAGCAGAAATTAAGGTTTGTATAGAATGGAAATTACCATATATTTATGTAACTCTTTGACTGTAGCGATAGGAATGTTCTCACAGTACTTTATGATTGGCAATTCTAATTCAAATAAATGACTCTGAGACACTAGTACTTTATTCAAAATGTGGGGAAACAATAATTAATTAAATGATACTGTTGTAAAGCCCAAAATGGCCTATCTTCTGAGTTACGCCAATAAAACTCAAGAGACTAGAGGAGCTAGGAGTCCATTATTATTTATTGCAAAGCAATAAGGTTACAGTCGAATCTTTTCGCAAAACTGCAACCCTGCCCAAAGGTCCAGGCAGGGGTATTTATAACATTTCAAACAAAGGATTTCAGTTTAACCAATAAAGTTCTTCATTACCTCATTCTAGTTTAATACGCATGCGCAATAAGCATTGCTAAGTAAACCTTGATTCTCAGAGATCTGTTACATTTTGTTAGTACACATATATGGGAACCTGTGTTATGTGTAGCCATTTTCACCATGTATCAACTTATGTTCTAGCTTATGAACTGCATCTTTGTGATTGACGTATTCGCTGTATTTCTTTCCTAGTGGGGAAGGCCTCTTGCCAAATTATCAGTTTCTTAATGCAACAGGTTACCATAACTTCTCTATAAAAGCATATTCAAGGATTTATATTATCACATTCATTATGGCCCTTTGGGTCACTGCCACAATACAAGATTAATCTCTTTACAATGGTGTATCAAATTCCCAAAGACCATTATTAATGATGCAGTTCTATACTGATTTACCTGGAAGTTTATAGCTAATGGCCATCACAATATGCTTCTGAGTAGACATGTTTAGGATTTCACTTTAAGAAGCACAAAATGTGCACTAATTTATATTATGTTATCTTGAAAACATGCCTTGATTATTGAATGGTGATCTATTATTGAATGGTGATCTATTCACACTAATAATTGTAAAAACTGAAACTCAGAACAATAACCACACTGTCCTAAATCTGAAACCATTCATATTCCAGGATTGAATGAGCATATCAAACTGAAACGAGATAAATGTTTATATGTTCATATTGATATGAAATATATATTATGGCTACGATATATAAATACGCTTACTGGCTTCATATGCTTTATTTCAAGAGCTAGGTGAATATGTCTTTAACATGCACTACACATAACACACAGCTTCATTTTATATTGCCTGCCTCTGCTGTGATACAGTAACTTTAGTACAGTATTCTTCCCAGAAAATATTTGATTGGGAAAGACAAGACTTGCATAACATACTTTCTATCTAATCAGATAATAAAGCTGCAGATTCACTGGCCAGCATGGACTTTTGAAATCAAGCAGGCTACACATCATGCACTGTGGTCCTAAATCTGCTGTGGCACCACATAAATTTAAAGACACACACAATGATGCACAAGATCACATTTTTTACTATTCATAAGGCTGATATGAAATGCACACGAAAGCTCATATCAATAACAAACTTATTTGGTCTCTAAGGTGCTACTGGAAGGAATTCATTTAATTTTTATTATACTTTCACTATGTAACATAAAAATGGGTTGATTCTGGATGAGTTGTTACAATGTGGTATTGTTGTAAGAATTTTAGGGTATTTTATTTATATATTAATTGTTATTAATGTACCAAAACAAATAAGGCCACATGTCTGAAAACCAGCACAGGAAGACAGGCCTCACTCCCAACTGACGCAAGTATTTCTTTGTCTCAGGAACAAAGGGGGGTTGCCCCTCCAGCTACTCAGCAGACCTCTGCCTGAGTGATAATATCTGGCATCCTGATAGCTAAGTGTCAGACAAAAAGGTGTGATTAACTTGGCTGGGATATAGGGAAATGTAAATATCTTTTGTTTCACTTGATGGTTTTTTTTTGTGGAGGGCAAGAGGCATGGGGGCAGGGTCCAAGTTGCCACCAGACCCTCCCAATTTGTGATGTAATTCTAATGTATGGAGGGGTGGTCTTGAGCTGGAGGGGGGAATTTCAAAAGTCTATATAGGAGCTTGCACACCTTTGTTCGGGGTCTTTTGCTTGCAAGACACCCTGCTGCAGCAGTAATAAAATACAGGGCAATCGCCTTGCTTTGGGAGATTCTGTATCGTCTCTATTTTATTCATAAGTGCTCTTGAAAGGAGGGGAGCCCTACTAAGGCTCTCCCCCAGGTTCATGGACTCCCTTCTGGGGTTGAACCTAATTTTTATAACATTTTTTGGTGACTCTGGTGGGACCCAGTTTTACCAATAATTTTGGGATCCCAGGGGAAGGAAATCCAGCGCGCTCCCAGCCAATTGCAGGGAGGGTTTCTAAGCCTGGGAGATCCAAAGTTTTTGGCAGTAATTGGGAGTCCTTAAGAGACTTACAGAAGGCAAAGCAACGCAACTGGGAAAAGGGAAATTGTTTTACAGGACAGGTACAGCGAAGACCCAGGACAGCCCAGTGCGATCGCGAAGTGAGTATAAGGGAAAAAGGGACACGGGGTGGGCTAAATAGCCGCAGCAACTAAAATTCTGTTCTATCCCTATCTTGCTCTTCTTATCTTGGGTTCTGGTTGCAGCCTAGCTGCAAGGGCTAAATAATAAGGTAGAACCAGACCTTGGGCAACGGTTCCTACGTCTAACGCAGTGCTCAGAGGATACCGTCCCAGCTCACTCCTAGCAACCTGTCTAGAGAGTCTGAGCGGGCTGTCTCTCTCCTTAAACTGGGTCCTCTAAAACCCAGCTCTGTTTCCTTTTCTCCTTTTGAACTTATCAGGTGAAGGCGCCCCTCTGCCATGGCAATCCTTGTTGGGAGATGACCCGTGAACAGAGAACGCAAGTGCACCTGTTCCTTTTCAAATCTATCCAAGACTTACCGCTCGGCATTGCACACGCAAGCGTCTGAGGGCAGGTGGTCTTTTTCCCTTAGTTTGTAACAGGCAGGAAAGTTGCTGTGGGACCCTCAGGCAATTGATAACCAGGGGAGGGTTCCAAAGGTATTTAGCGGCACGGGACAGCTGAGTAGTCAGGAGACCAAAGGCTGGGCCACCTAGTAGTTAGCGCAAACGAACGGTAGGCAGATCACAGCCGGGGGCTGTGGGATCTAGAAGATCCGGGTTGAACGTGTCCCAGGATAGAGGGTTCTCCTAACCCGACTGCAGAATAAACGGTCAGACCACACTTTTAGATAATGGGTGCACCCCAATCCAAGGAATTCCTTTCCCAGACTCCTGGTCAGAACAAAGCCCATCAGGCTTGGTCCTGGCTGGAACTCTGAGCCAGTTCTCTCCAATTTGTACTTTAAAATTGACATGACAAACTTATAAAATTGCAATTGGTACAGGATGAAGAAAAATGAAGGGTTGTAACTTTGAAAATGTTTGCTCAATCTTTGAAATTGGTCCTTAAAAGGAGGCTCATAAAACCACTTCATGTGGGACTTTCCCACTAACCGCTTAATGAAACAGGAAGTGAGCCAACTCCTTATGGAAATATATGTTTACATGTTACATGTCTGTTATGTGTGTTGTCTGTTATACATGTGAGTCTGTTCCTTGTGTCTCTGTCATTTTTGTTTTCCTTGTGTAACATCAGTGAGCTTAAAAAGGCCAGAGAGAAATTCATATATATATATATATATATATATATATATATATATATATATCCAGTCTGAGAGCCTGTATGTTAGAGATCTTCGTTTTCCTTGAAGTAAATAAGAGAAGTAATCAAGGTTTAGAAAGTGTAAGCTTGCTTAAAATAATCTTATGTAAGTGCTTGTTCAACCCAAACATGGCAAATATTGAAAATGGAGATTTGTAACTTTGAATTTTTATATAAGACTTTGAACTTGTGAACTCAGTGTTCAATACACAATTTTTCCTGCTGCAGAAGTCTTAAATTTTACAAGATAAATTGCAGTGTCTTATTTTCAAAAGGGGGAATTAAGTACTGAACCATTGCAAGTTAAGAGGTTGCCATTCCAAATCTAACATGCAAAATTCTTTCCACAGGTAAATATCCCAGCACTCTAGTTCATCTCTTTAGTAGTTTTTTTTCCCCTTCTGTTTTGTTTTGTATGTATGTATGCCTATGCATTTTATCCACAGCACATCCTGACAGATTTTCACAGGAAATAATTTTCCTTTTACATCAGGATACTGAGATCCAGGGTGCAGAGAAAAAAATTGCAGTTCTTTCAGAACCTTAAATGCAAATTCTATCTCTGAGTGGGGATGTTAAGGAATGGGGGAGGGGCACCTAAAGGTAAATTGCCATCTTCTTTTTATTCTACCACTGATTTGCACCTTTGGTCAAATGCTTCCTCTGAAGTCCACTCAGGTGATAAGACTATGCAAAACGAAGGTTCTATTGTTCTTTCCCAGTAGGTACTCACTCTTTGCATTTGACTCCAAGCATTCTCTCTTATGTTAATCTGCTATAACCCTTTCCTCTCTTCATAACAAGTTTGAATCCCTGCTAATAATCCCTGCTATGTTAGTTTACTTCCCTATATTTTTAGGCTACAAATAATCTGCTTTTCATTTATTAAATTAGTTCTCCATTATGTCTATGAAATTGATCTAAGCACAACCAAGTATTCTTTTATTGGTGTTAACCCATTTTTTCAGTATTTTTGCTATTAACATTCTAGCTGATGTTGTCACATAAACAAACATTATTTTTTTTAAAGTTTCATTTGGGAACCATTGTTAGAAATTGTGTGTTTTATCATTTATTTTTGGTTCCTCATAGGTCATTTTTTATTTTGGGGACATGTCATTTGTTACATCTCCTAAACTTATGGTTGATATTTATTTATTTATTTTTGACTAACTTGGATGGGGTCAGGTACCATCTATAAGTTTGTTTGTTTTTCCTTCATAAAGTTCTTTTTTATCAGATAGCACATTGTTTAATGTGGATCTAATTTTTAATTTTGTTTCCTTTTAATATTTTTACCTTTTGAAAAAAAGAATCCAAACAAACTAAGTAGGTACTAACAGTAATTATATAGAAATATGATGATAATATTGAAATAATTAAAATGCTTAATGCATCAAGATTTTTTTGTTTGCAGTTTCCCAGGAGGACTCCGGGAGATTTTTTTATTTTTATTTTTTTGGCTTTTACTTATTCCCTTGATAACTATGTCCTTAAGCCCCCAAACCCTACCCCTTACAGGATATCCCTTCTACAGACGTTAATGCAGACCCAATGATGGAAAACCCTCAGCCCAATTCCATGTGACCACAAGACTAGCTACCTCCTGCAGCAGCAGCAACAGCAACAAGACTTCAGAGTTTTCAGAGTGGCCACAGCAATCTCCTTCCAAAGGACATAAGACTGAGGGGGGTCTGGGGGAATTAACAAAGGGGGGAGTTGAATTGTAAGGACATTTTTCTTTTGACCTCAAGATTCTGTCTCAAAATCACATGAGTTCCTCAAAGACATCCAACTGCTGTGGAATTAATAATTGAATGTTGTGTATAATGTGTTATTATGTAGGAATGCTGAAATGTGTCTGATAGTGTGTTCTTTTTGTGTTTAATTGTTTTGTTTTTATGTTTAATGTATAGTATATTGCATGCATTTTATGTTTCAATAGATCAGGCTATTGCATAGTCATGTATTTAGGTTAGACCACATTTCCTTGACCCACTGGATACTCCAACCTCCTCTACACATTTTAGATTGTTTGAATCATTTATCAAGAAGAAACTTAAAGATCCAAAAAACAAACAAACCTAGATACATGAAGGTGTTTATGCTTTGATTTAGCAGGAATGGTTCCTTATATGTTAAATTGATTAATTTGGACTACTGCCTTTTTTAGAATGGTTTTTCACACCTTGGTTTGGAAAGTGAGAACCATGGGCATATATAAATTTTAATTGGACTTTGTTTGAATTGGACAACTGTATCCAAGGTGCCATTGGCTTTGTCCCCTTAAATAGCAAGAGCGCAGGCCCACCCCTTTGAGAGCAGGACCAAAGCCACAGAGGCCCCAAAGATGCGCAGGATGGGGCATTTTCTCTCCAGGGAGTGTCACACCTAACCACATGGGGTAAAAAAGGCTTTAGGTCAAATCAATGCAAGCCCTTACACCAGGGACGCATGTTGATGGGTGTTGCTGCGGCATGCTGAAGGTCAAGAGACCACAGGACAGCTAGCTTTGACACCTGGAAACACACACAAAAGACAGGAACAAAACAAACTGCATTTTTAGTCACTGGTGGACCTTCCTGGTAAATAAAGCATAGACTAGGGAGAAAATGTTTATCCCTGCAACATGTTATCCCTAAGTGCCCTGACTTGCAAGACTTTTCAGATTCACACAAAGGCATCCATTTCATACCAGGTTAATAATTTTGTGAGGCAATAATTTTTTTATCAAAAAATTAAGCCTCAAAGGGGGGAAATGTTGTAAGAATTTTAGGGTATTTTATTTATATATTAATTGTTATTAATGTACCAAAACAAATAAGGCCACATGTCTGAAAACCAGCACAGGAAGACAGGCCTCACTCCCAACTGACGCAAGTATTTCTTTGTCTCAGGAACAAAGGGGGGTTGCCCCTCCAGCTACTCAGCAGACCTCTGCCTGAGTGATAATATCTGGCATCCTGATAGCTAAGTGTCAGACAAAAAGGTGTGATTAACTTGGCTGGGATATAGGGAAATGTAAATATCTTTTGTTTCACTTGATGGGTTTTTTTTGTGGAGGGCAAGAGGCATGGGGGCAGGGTCCAAGTTGCCACCAGACCCTCCCAATTTGTGATGTAATTCTAATGTATGGAGGGGTGGTCTTGAGCTGGAGGGGGGAATTTCAAAAGTCTATATAGGAGCTTGCACACCTTTGTTCGGGGTCTTTTGCTTGCAAGACACCCTGCTGCAGCAGTAATAAAATACAGGGCAATCGCCTTGCTTTGGGAGATTCTGTATCGTCTCTATTTTATTCATAAGTGCTCTTGAAAGGAGGGGAGCCCTACTAAGGCTCTCCCCCAGGTTCATGGACTCCCTTCTGGGGTTGAACCTAATTTTTATAACAGTATGCAGTGCTGGTTTAAATCTGGTTCTATTCAAGTGTAGGGGGAAGTCAGGTTTGCAGCTTTAAGAAGTTTTGAGAGCCAAAAGTTTAATGGCTAGAATGCTGAATTTAGTTCAGGGAGATCTAGGTTCACAATCACCACTTAGACATGACAAGAAGCTCACTGGGTTACACTGGAACAATCACCATCTCTCACTAACTTCACAGAATTATTGAAAGGATAAAACGATGTTTACGCAAGAGAATGGCTCCCAATGTGTTCGTGCTTTTGGACTGACTTTACACTGTGGGCTGGTTTCTACACATACCTCCCATAGAATCATAAAATCTTAAGAGTTGGAAGAAGCCCAAGGGTCATCTAGTCCAACCCCCCCTGCAATGCATCCTTCATCCAGACAAGGAGAGCTCCACTCCACCTTTATTTCCCAACGTTCACCCACATGTTCCCAAGTCCTCAAGCAAGACATGAAGGCCTTTCCTCCACTACTGACTCGCTACTCTCCCCCCTCCACCCCGCAGCAACTGCCCAGATAAACACTGCCTCTGAACATGGATGTTCTCTTTCACGGTGTTTCTCAAACTTAGGTTCTCGGCTGTTGCTGGGGAAACCCAGCTAGATGGGGAAGGTATAAATAAATTATTATTATTATTATTATTATTATTATTATTATTATTATTATTATTATGCTGGACTACAACTCCTATCATGCCTGACCACTGGTCCTGCTAGCTAGGGATGATGAGAATTGTAGTCAAACAGCAGTTGTGGACACCCAAGTTTGAGAAACACCGACTCTCTCTTTTTCGAGAGAGAAAGAGAGAGCTTGTTCCCAACACTGCCATGTTAACTTTCGTATAAGTTGGTAAAGCCAGGCACATGCAGGCAGCTACAGAGTCAGCTAAACTACAAGCCGCAACACGTCGGCGCGGAAACCTAGGACCCCAAAACATCGCGCTAGTCGCTTGCCCGCCCGCCAGGGGCGGAGCTTCCTTCCCTGAGTCCCGCTCGTGGTCGCGAGGGGATTTGCGTCACTGCCGCGCGCCGGCATCTCCCGCTTCCGGCCGCTCAGCCTGAGCAGCCCGTGAGGAGACGGCTGGCAGCGCGCGGCCCACGGCGTTTCTTGGTGGCGGTTGCTGCGGGTTGGCTCGCGCGGGTACAGGCAGGTGCTGTACTTTACTTTCCTGTTTCTTGGTATTTCTCCCCGCTCCTTCCTTCCTTCCTTCCTCCCTCCCTCCCTCCCTCCCCACCCGCCTCAGGGCGGCGATTGGTAGCGAAGGGAAAGCTGTTGATAACGGACACCCCCCCCCCTTTAAAACGCTTGCGCTTTTCTCTCTCTCTCTTTAAACAGTAGTAATAATAATAAGTGAATGCAGAGACGGCTTAGCCGCGTTTAGTCTGTCGCAGCAAAAGCAGCTCCAAGTGTCTTAAGAGGCTACAAATGGGTTGAAGCTCTCGTAAAAATAAAAATTAAAAGGCCAGAGGCCGCAGCTTCAAGAGTACAAGAGGAAGCAGACTTGGCTGAAGGGAAGCTTCTTCCGCAGCGAATTATGTCCGTCTTCAGTAAGCCTCCTCAAGGCTTTTAATTTCACAAACTGAACATACTTCCTTAAGCTTCTTGCCAATTTAGGACGTCTGCCCATCGTATGGCTTATTTGAGGTGACAAAATTGTTCGTCTCGTGCCTTAAACGTGTTTATCCTTTGTTCATAACCACTGATTTGACATTAAAGCATACTGATTTTAGAAATATACTGGTGGCTTTTTTGTTTTCTTGTTATCCTCCATGTTGGTTCATTTACAGCATAATAGGAAAATAGGTTGGAAACAATGTGTTACATTCCTAGTCTTGTAAGTTTCTCTGAGATTAATTGCCTGGGGTTATAGTTCCAACAAAGATTTCTATGCATACTTTAAAAATAATATTAAATCTTCTATTTTATCCACAGTATTGGAGGCAGAAGTTGTACAATATATTGATTCCAACATTTGTAGCATCTTCAGGAAAAAAAGAAAAGTAAGATAATTAGAAATCTCATGACATCAGGAATGCTACCAGAAAACCTTGTGGCATCCAAGGTTACTGATGTAAAAGGAGATGGGAAGTGCAACCTTGAACAAATGGGAAATGAATTACTGGAAAAGATGGAGAATATTGAAGCTATGTCAAAGAGGCAAAGAAAGAAGCTAATGAAACAGAAACAGTGGGAAGAACAAAGAAACTTGCGCAAGTATGGGTTACTTCTTGCTACAAGCATGGGTTAATAACTGAGCAGGTTCAAGTTATATTCTTCTCTCTATCCCCAATTTATATAAAAGAAAAGATCAGAAGTGGACTTCTTTCTCTCATGCCCTTTCTTTTATTCCCATTACTGTGGGGAGAAGTGAAAAAAATGTGTTAGGGAAAACCAACATTTATTTAAATGCAGGATTGCATGATTAAAAACCATCTTAGAAACTACAGCAAAATCTATGAGTATATTTGTTTGACATTACACTAGGCATTTGATATAATCACCTGATTAGAATAAATGAGACATGGGAATCTAATACATTTCACATATGATTTAATATGTGTATCATGTTTTAGTTTTTCATGCCTTCCATCATTCAGATATGGAAGAAGGAAATTGTGCATTTATTCTTCTTGACCTTGGCATTTCTATCCCACAACATGGCTAACAGTTGCAATGGAGTTCTTGAGCTTTAACCAACATTCTCTTCAAATCCCTCTTCCATTTTTTTTCTGTGCTGCAGTTTGTGTGAAGGTTTTGTTTTGTCCCAGACAAGACACTGGAAGGAATAATAGGTTCAGTTGTACTTCTGCTTTGATAACTGTTTCTCCTTGAGCAGTTTCTTTCTCTGAAAATCATTTTTTATAGACAGTTGCTTATGAATGACTAAGAGTAAAGCTATTATTTGTCTTGCAAAAGGATAACAGCAAATCTTTTCCCTGGGATGAAGGTGATGAAATTGATGAACATTTAAAGAAAAGGTGTGTATATAGAACTAGGCATTGCGAGTGCAGGGGCACAAGACAGCAAGTCAGAAAGACCAGAGCACTGCAGGTCAAAACACAAAACACTTGAAGAGAAAGACTGTATAAAAGTGTTTGTACCCTAGTGCTAAAAGCCTCTTGAGACAAGATGGGTGAGCTAGAGTGCTTAACTAAACCACAGAGCCTAGGGCTTGCCGATCAGAAGGTCGGCGGTTCGAATCCCTGCAACGGGGTGAGCTCCTGTTGCTCAGTCCCAGCTCCTGCCAACCTAGCAGTTCGAAAGCACGTCAAGTTCAAGTAGATAAATAGGTACCACTCCGGCAGGAAGGTAAACAGCGTTTCCGTGTGCTGCTCTGGTTCGCTAGAAGCGGCTTAGTCATGCTGGCCACATAACCCGGAAGCTGTACGCTGGTTCCCTTGGCCTATAGAGCGAGATGAGCACCGCAACCCTAGAGTTTTCCGCGATTGGACCTAACAGTCAGGGATCCCTTTACCTTTTTACCATCTCTTTATATTGCATATGTGTGCAGAATCATTGTATAATTAATACCATGACACTTGGGTGTTTGCGAATTGCAATCTTTCAGACAGAAACGTAAAGAAAAACGCCTGAAGAGAAAACAAGAGCGCCAGTCTCAGTTGGAATCTAGCAACGATGGAAGTTTCAGGAAACGTTTGCGTAGAGATGTTGCTCCTAGTACCCTTCGCCTTATTATAGATTGCAGTTTTGACAATTTAATGGAGCTAAAGGTAAATGAAAGTTATACTTTTCAGAAGCAAGTTATTTAGGGTGCTTTTGTTTGGTTATTAAGGGTATGCCTATAATAGTTAGGCCAGAGCTCTCCAAACTCTGTGTTGACACATGTTAGTGTGTTGGATGTAGTGTGTAGGTGTGTCACGGGAACACTCTTTGCACTCCTCCCATGGCTAGAAAGGGGTTAGTTTAATCTCTGGTTTCCTAGTAAAACTGAATTACTGTGTCACGAAATGATGCATTTCTAAAAGGCGTGTCACCAACATAAAAAGTTTGGAAAGCTCTGGTGTAGGGCTGTAGGGACATACAGATATGTTAGTAAAATAAGGCTATTGAGATTGAAACTACTGTATGTTTCTGTTTTACAACAGTGGGTAGTATGTAACACTAGTACTGGTATTTAGTGAGCACCACTGATGTCCAATAGGCTTGGAGACATTTGCATCTCACTTTCCTAAATACTATTTTAGATTACTAATTCTAAGAATAAAAATGTTTGTTCTTCTGTACTTAATAATGAATTGCAGTTGAAAGCACATGGTGAAGAAATTCCTTCTACTTCTAGAAGGAATTGTGCATCACTGTTAATTATTACAGTGGTTAGACTAAGATTACTCTGTACACACTTAATCATAAGAAAGTTCCACTGATATCAGAGGGGCTTGCTCTCAAATAAGCACCCATAGAATTGCAACTTAGATATTTCCTTTTCAGTTTTAATTTGTTTGTAAATTAGTATTAATTTTTCTTTTCAACATGATGAACTTTAAGTAAAGTAAAATAGTGAATATGTGAGATCTTTGAAAAAAAAATTTAATTGCAATGTTATTTTTTATAGTGACTTAATATTTCTTTTCCAAAAATAAATGTTCTATTCAGAAATAACTTTTTGTCAGTTAAAAGTTTCCTTTCTCTCTCTTTAGCGTCTCTGAATCTCTTGGTTAAAGCATTTTGTGGTGCTTTCTCTGAAGGACAATATAAAAACAAATTGTGTTGTATACAGGATGTCAAGAAACTTCACAAGCAAATTCAGAGATGTTATGCAGAAAATCGCAAAGCACTCCATCCTGTACAGGTATGTTGTTGTAAACTATTTTCTGATTTTTGTGTTCGGACCAGTTAGTTATATACATGAAATGTGAAAGGCCACTCCTTCCAAAAATGAAAAAATATTCTTTAATAGCAAACAGACATAATTTGACAGTATTTTTGTCAGATTTGCATTTCAATATATTATTAAGATGACAGTGCAAATACCTGTGTATGCCTAAAAACAGTATAATCTTTTCCATGCAGTTAATATTTTAGAGTACTTGTGTGATTGTTTTTCTGTGGAACATTTTGGGCAAAATCCTGTTTTGTTAAATCCTCTTTTGAGTTTTACTCAAACTAATAAAGCTAAAATAATCAAAAACCATTTGAACACCTTCTAAAACAATATATGCTTGTATTGTTAGGGACAGAGGATTACCTAATTAGAAGTTAGATATTAGCAGTCAACATTATACACTTCTTTTGCCTTTTTGTCTTCCAAAGTTTTACTTGACTAGCCATGGAGGCCAGCTAAAGCACAACATGAATGAAACTGACAAAGGATGGGTAAACTGGAAGGTACTAGCAATTTCAGATTTGCTTAACTTTTGTTGTGAACGCTTTTTCGTCTTGTTTGTGTGTTTAAATGAATGCCCCAACCGCTCTGGGAGGCTTGCAACAGAATATAAAAACCACAGTGAAACACCAGACATTAAAAACTTGCTGATACAGGCTGCCTTCATATGTCTTCGGAAAGTTGTATAATTGTTTATCTCTTTGGCATCTGATGGGAGGGCCTTCTACAGGGCGGGTGCCACTACTGAGAAGGGCCTCTGCCTGGTTCCCTGTAACTTCACTTCTTGCAGTGAGGGAACTGCCAGAAGGCCCATGGAACTGGCCAGAAGGCCCATGGACAGCTGCTCCCAGTCACCAGTCTGGCAGCTGCAACCACATCACTACTAGCTTAGGAAACACATGAGGTGGGAATTCTCAACCACATCATTTCTATCTTATTAGATTGTGTATGTGAACTCTTTTAATTCCTCCTTTCTTGTCTGACGATTTTCTGTTCAGTCGGTTATGAACTGGTAGTTTGAGTGAGAAGGCTGCTTTGTTTATGTCTGGGTTTCTGGATTATAAGTGAAGATTGATAAATTTGAAGAAGAGAACAGTATTGCAATTCCGAAGTGAATGAGCATATGTACAAAAGGACCTTGTTGCAGCTTTTTCAATTGCAGTTTTAAAAATTCTGCTGTTTTGGAGGCCAGTCATGAACCAAGTTTTTCTGCTCTGTATCCAGGCTGATTGGGACATGTTTCTTGACAAGAAAGTAGTTTGATTCAGAGGATCTGCTCAAGATATAATGTTGGGCAGGTTCTCTTGAGACAGACTGATTGACTTCCTTCTGCCTTGGAGGTGGAAGTAAAAATCTCATCGTCTTCTAAGTAGAGCCAGTGACATTGTTAAAATCACACCCACCATATTATAGCACATGTAGAAGAAACAGTCTCAAATGTAGCTGCTTTTTGTAACTGTGTCTACCACTTTGACTGGTTCTCTGAGAAAGTCCTTGAATATTTAGAGTATTTACTTAATACATTTTTGTGTATTTGTATCTTGAAGGATATCCACATTAAATCAGAACATTATAGTGAACTGATGAAGAAAGAAGACCTTGTGTACCTTACATCGGACTCTCCTGAAGTCCTGAATGAACTAGATGAGTCCAAGGCCTATGTCATTGGAGGCCTTGTGGATCACAATCATCACAAGGTAGAGAACTAATGTGTGGAATCCTGTGTATGTTTACTTGGAAATAAGTCCCGTTGAACTCAGTTAATGTGCATAGAATGCTATGGGACATGATTATTTTAAGCTGCTGCTTTGTGTTACAATGTGAAACGCAGGTTGCTACTTTTCTGGGCACCTGGCAACATCTACTAAAGTAGTGGATTTTTCATTCTTGAGTTACTTCCTCATTGAATGCTTTGAAACTGAGCAGCAAACATTCTGTTAAAAGCCCCCCTTTTGGCTTTGCTATTTTAGAATTGGTGGTTGCTTCTGCGCATTTTTGCCTCCTTCAGTAGCCAGTCACATCAGACTGAGCATTTGGAATGCAAATTCTTTGTGCCAACAATTTATATTTGGAAAGACAGAGAGGTCAAACTAAAGGCAAATAAACTAAGAAAGACAGACCCCTATCTACTGCCCCACAGTTGTGGGAAAGATGTGAAGGGAAGACATCATACTTCACTTGCCAAAGAAATCTTTCTGTGCATGAGGGATGTACTGGAAAAGCAGAGGGGTTAAAAAGCCACACTGTTCTCTGATCAAGTATGATGTGAGGCGCTTACAGTGCATTTATTCACCCTGCACCAGGACTCATGAAACAAATTTGAAGGAATACTGAGTTTTCAGGTTGGCTTCCGTTCCGCCCCACCCCCCACCCCATCCATCATCATTCTGTACATGAAATTTACAATTTGGTATTTGCGGCCCATGCTGCAGTATGATCCCTAAAACAGCTACAGCAAATGCCCACATCAGCAGCATTTCTGTGGTTGCTGCTGATATTAACAGATCATTCTCTG
The DNA here is from genome assembly GCF_009819535.1 of Lacerta agilis. NCBI lineage: Eukaryota > Metazoa > Chordata > Lepidosauria > Squamata > Lacertidae > Lacerta > Lacerta agilis. The sequence goes on from NC_046320.1 coordinate 54,473,301, forward strand.
TGATTGTTATTTTAATCATATTTGATGTAGTAATGGTAGTAACTAAGAATAGACTCCCAAGTAGCATATCCAAGTGTTTGTAACAAATAGAGATGCTGAACATAAGCTTGTGAAAATATTTAGAATATACAAATAGAGCAAGCAGTTGGGTGATAACAGTAAACATACCAACCACTTAATCATCTTGTTCTTCCTTTAGAAATCTGAGTGCTTCTTAGTGGGTCTTCTCATCGATAAGAAGGTGGCATGCAACTAAAGCACACAGAATATTTTCAGGGAAATACTTGCTTATTTTCCAGTATTTTTGTGCAGCCTCTGACCTGCAGGTGTCTTGAAAAGTCCAGCTTGTAAATGAGCTGTATTTGCCTGCTTGAGTATGAATTGCATCAAGTTATTTGTTCGAACACACATAAGGGACAAACAGTAAAGCCTCTTAGGATAAAGTTGCAAAACATTTTACTAATTTGAAACAAACTATATATAAGCAGTATGGAACTTTTTTTAGTTGTGCCATATGACTTCTTCTGTGTACCCACAGCTATACATATATATATATAAGAAAAAAACTTTTAACATTCTGTGAAACTCTCACAATGTACAGATCTGATAATCAGAATTAATTACTTTTTCTTCTTTTCTTACAGGGCATTACATACAAAAGAGCACAAGAAGAAGGCATAAGTCATGCACAACTTCCACTAGGGATCTTTGTGAAAATGAACAGTCGGAAAGTTCTGGCAGTCAATCATGGTAAGAATGAAAGTAAACAAAAAATGAAACATTGAAGAATAAGCACATGTGTATATATATATATAGTCAAATATTATCATGCATGACACTTTCCTTTGTTCACCTTCTTCTTTTAAAAGCTGATGGTTTAAATATGGACCTTGCTGATTTTTGTCTATACTTTGTTTGTGGCATTGATCTGAGGATCATTGTCATCTGCTATCTCATTATGTCAGATGTCTTTTTTACTTAGCATCCACATGTTGTGATTCAGTAGATAATAATAGTGATAGTAGTAGTAGTAGTAGTAATACTATTTTGATAGCAGTGAGTGAGAGAAAACAGTAATTCACCTGTGTGTGATGGCTTTGTAGTACTCTAGACCTCTTGAAGGATTCTGAAGCTGTATATAGTAAACGTGGCAGCAGGCAGTGGGGATGAGCACACTAGCTCTTACTCTTTGTTGTCATCACCCTTCACATGTGGACAGTGCAGTGGGGAGCCTTCAGTACTTGTGGAGGCTCCCCACGTTTTAAGGCTCTGATTTTTCAGAGTTCTAAAACGGTTCCACGCTGCCCCACTCATGTTTATTACAGTCAGTTTGAAAATACATAAAGTGAGCTGTATGCTTCTTTTTCTTTTTAATTTCCACTAATTATTAGATGTTTCCAAATTTACTAGTAGGGATGTTTTTCATAAATGTCAGAGATCAGTACCATTACTTGCCACATATGCTGACTATTTGATAGCAAGCCAACTTTTCAGAACCAGAAGCTAGCTTTTATTTTTCAACTTCACGTCCACTGGATTTCAGCAGTAATGATAACACTTGAAAGTCTAAGAAACTAAGCATACAATGCACACCACTCCCCTCCCCCAGTTATTATGTCTCAACTGATGGATGTTAATTGCCACTCCCATAAATAGACCATTAGACAATTAAACAAGAAATACTAGGGGAAACTTGGTAATTGCTTCCTACACAGCAAACAGATGCTGACTACGTGTGTGGCTGAAAATGCTATATAGTATTGGCAGGTGTGAAAGCTTTGCTTGTTGAATCTTCCTGTGTATGATTAACTACCTTTATTGTTGCTGCAGAGGTTATAATTAAATTTAGTTTCATAACTTCAATAAATTTCTGATTCTGTCAGACACTTCCGTTATTTTTAAAGGACATGTGATCTTTTTGCTGCAGTGTTTGAAATCATCCTTGCATTCTTGGAAAAGAGAGACTGGGAGGAAGCATTTTTCACCGTTTTGCCACAACGGAAAGGAGCCAAACCACTAAATGAGACAACCGAAGCCACCGTGTGCAAGCGGCAAAAGTCAGAAATGGTACAAGGTGAAATCTCAGATAGCGAATAAGCGCCCCTGGGTGTTAATTTAATTTGAATATTTAATATCCAAAGATGGCAATGGATGGAAGCTGAATGAATACACAGGAATGGTTTGCTGTCCTTGCAGTGTACAGTTGTTTATGGAGTGCTGCACAGCTTATCTGTTATTATCAAGCACTAATTTTATTTGCCAGATCTGGACTTCTACTACTCAGAAAATATTTGATTTTTGGTAGCTTTTTAGCATGCTAAAGGGCGTTTAAAGAAACTTTGTTTCCCAAGGAAGCTGATATATATTTTTCTTTTTACTATTTTTATTTAATATTTGCCAGAAGGGGGAGCTTTTAAGTTTGAGTAGCACCTCTGCTTTTTATTGACCATGCCAAGATTGTTTTCACAAGTACTACTGCCAAATCACTTGTTCCGCATTAATACCTGTGTATCTGATTTCCCCATCCTTGAATACAGAGTTTTGTATTAAATACATAACTTTGCTAGTTTCAACCCAGTTTTCCATTCAAATTTAATTCCTGTCTTCTGAGGCATTCATTTAGCCATCACTCTCAATTTTCTGTTAGGATATTTAGGCTATAAGACTTTCATTAATGCATTTTATGTTACTAATTTTGTCCCATTAAAAAAACAAAGCAGATCATGATATGTACAGTCCTGTTTGTGTCTGTAGTCTTCATGTTATAAATAGCGTATGCACATATGCACTGAAATACTTTTCCTCTTTGTATTTCTGTAAGGAGAGGCTGATGTAACAGAGCTGCTAAGGGTGAACTTCCAGGGCCAGCTGAATCATTTCAGTTATCTAGCAACGCATTTTAAGAATGAAGTGGCAGGTTAAATTAGGCTTAGAGTAAATGAGTGGCTTCCAGTAGCCTTCCCCAACGTGGTGCCCTCCAGATGATTGAATACAACTCCCATCAGCCCCAGCCAGCCTGGCCAATTCACCTTTCAAGCTTCATGACTGAGTAGGGATTTGAGCCCAAATCTAACATTGTTTTCATTACCACACTTGTTCTTCTCATAAAAAGCATTGCACTAAATGTTTGTGGGGGTGTTACTATGTGCTGCACATCTCATATAATTTGTGTATCTTTTCAGTAAGAGAATACCACCAGCTAACCCACATAACTTTCTCTGCCTTGCTAATGGCATCTGCATCATGTTCACAACAGACTGCTCTTGTTGTTTGGCCCTGGTAACCACTAAATCTTGCTCTGATCTGTTTTTAAAACTGTCTATTTTATTTGCTGTCTCTCTATTGCATTAACTACCTTTTAAGAAAATAGTTGACTGTGCAGTTCCCATAACATACTGAATGTTTATTGTACATTGTACAGGTTTTTCATTTTAATGACTTGGAACAAAATCTCCAATGGCATGTTTAATAACTCCCTAGAGCAAGTTATATAAATATGTGCCCGGGAATATTAGGTTGCAGTCTGCACACTTTTATGAAGTGTTTGACATGGATGTATGGCTATTTAAATTATTATGACTTTAGATTTGTGTATGTGAGTCTTTTCCGTAGCCCCAGACAGACAGGATCCTGAAGACTGCAGACTCAGCTGTTAGTGTCTGGGGGAAAGAGTTTGAAAATGGGCCATATCACTATTATAGTACAATGAAATGTGACCACCTCACCAGAATAGTCTTGACTATCATTTCTGTGCTCTGACTTGTTTTGGTTCTTCTTTTGGTGGGAAACTCAAGTCAGCAAAAGAGCAGGTGCACATGGGTATTGGGTGGAAGGGGAATTGGAGGGCATAAGCATTATTTTTCCTCCTGCAACTTTATGCTAGGGTAAATAAACAGATGGCTGTGCATCAGTATCCAAAGGGCAATATATAGTGTTCCATATGTGCCCTGTGGCTTTTCCAGCCCTCATCTCACTGTAGCCCCTTGATTTACCCCAAGCTGCTTCTGAAAGAGAAATTTTGCCCTCCCCATCCATGCACCTGCAGAAACCTATCATTTGTGCATAGTGCTTTGGATTACAATATAGATTTCATGGCAAGTACATTGGAAGATATTATTTATATACCACTTAATGCTAACAACAACAATATTAAAACTTTCTTGGGTTGAAAAATTAAGGGAAAGTATGTAAGCAGGTGTGTCTTTTATGTAAGTAACAAGACCTTAAAAACTGGCTTAGTGGCTAATACCGGTAAGTCCCTCAGCACTGGTGTGATGTGTCTAGTAGGTGGCACAACTCGAAACCTAGGTTGTGGGTATTAAAAAGTGCCTTTTAGCACCCAGCAACTGAATTGCCAGAATGTTGACAATGGAGTCCATCAGCACTGTTCTGCGTTATGGCGGCCATCGCTGCCTTCTGAGGCAGTGAGTTCCATAGTTTGGCTACATGCTGCATGCTCATTTGAAATCTGTTAGAAAGAGAGCCCATTGCATTTCCTTTCATTCTGGCTTTTGGGTTAATATCGCTGATCCGAGTAAATAGCTAGATTCTCTCTGAACAGCCAACTAGAAGGGGCTCCCTTAATGAATTGTCTTGACCCCAGTCCTAACAAACTACATGGATATGAACTCCACTAAAATCCAGCAGATCGGAGTGCTACTGAATGACTATACTATAGCCACTTAAAGCGTTACTGACCTGAATGAAGCCCAGGGGAGCTGTACTAAGTTGTAAACTGTTGACTTATTTTTTCGAATGTTGACCTGCAGTGCATTAATTTTAAAGAATATTCAAAATTCTGAAGATTATGCAGAAATAGATCACTTCTATCATTTGTATTCGGAAATAATGAAAATGCCCACAATATCTTTTCATATCAGTTACCAAGACACAATGACATGCACTCTTAAAAACAAAATGTTTATTTAGCATTTTGTTCACCAGTGTTCTAACATTCAGTATTTTGTGTGTATGTGTGTTTAAACTTTACATATACCTGTTTAGCAGGTAAAACTCTTAAAGTTTATAGCCACACCATTTAGACCTTTTCTAAGAACAAAAATGACACTGTAGAGCTTTGGGAAAAAATTGTGTGAGATTCACTGTACATGTTATCTTCCAAGAAAAGCACTGTGCTGATTTTCAGATGCTCTGAAATCGGGCCTCACCTCTTGAAGCAGTATTGTGTCGCTTAGAGTAAACCTTGTTGTACAGAAACTGGGTGCTGTTTTGGGGTATTGCAGGACTGTGGGGGTGACTTTGAAGAACTGTGAGTTTGCTGGGGGAACGATCTAGAGTCTCAGAAGTTGGGATTCGGATTTTCTCTCTTGTGTGTGTACTTCTCTCCCTGTCTGAAAGAGATTGTGAAAATCAAAGCTACATTAATGCACTGATAATAATATAATAATAATTTATTATTTATACCCCAGCCACTCTGGGTGGCTTCGAACAAAATATTAAAATACAATAGTCTGTTAAACATTAAAAGCTTCCCTAAACAGGGCTGCCTTCATATGTCTTCTAAAAGTCTGGTAGTTGTTTTTCCCTTTGACATCTGGTGGGAGGGCGTTCCACAGGGTGGGTGCCACTACCAAGAAGGCCCTCTGTCTGGTTCCCTGTAACTTGGCTTCTCGCAGGGAGGGAACCACCAGAAGGCCCTTGGCGCTGGACCTCAGTGTCCAAGCAGAACGATGGGGGTGGAGATGCTCCTTCAGGTATACTGGACCGAGGCCATTTGAACTGCAGTTTTTGTTGTCTATGCATCTAATGACAGAGCTGTCCTCATTTATGCCACTATGGCACATCAAGAGGCAAGATGATGTGGCTTCCTCTCAACTTATTTTAAATATATATGAGATCAGTCTCTTGCAAGCATGGTCTCATTTTTCTGGATAAAAATGTAGAACACATAACTAGCCTCTCACCTTTACTGGATACTGTTCCTCTGCTTGTAAGCCTAAAAAAGAAAGGATACTTCTTAGTTTTTTTATACAGTTTATATACTGTTTAATTACAATGGCTTTTAAGTGGTGCTCAGTGAACGCAGTAAAGACAAAAAGGTAAATATTGGTTAAAAGCTATATAATCAGAAATGACTTTAAATGCCTGCTAAAATTTTAAGTATTCAGCAACGAGGTGGCCTGTCTAATATAAACTGGAAGAAAATTCCACAAAATTGGAACAATATTAGGCATTCTACATTGTATGAGGTACAGTACAATTTTTTTTAGGATGGTGGAGGTAGGAGAAAAATCAACGTGCAGATAATCCGGATTTGAACAGAAAGACAACACAATGATCCTGCTCTCACACTTCTCTCATTTTAGTGAAATTATTAAGTCAGGAATTTGTGGCTTCAGCTTTCAACATTTTTTTTATTCCCCTGACTGTTGCTTAGTTCAGGGCCCCAGGAGCAAAAATAAACCAGCATTTATTATTTATTACAGTTAACAAAATTTGAATGCCACTTGATCATAGTAAAACCTCTAAGCAGTTTACAAGAAATAGTAAAATGATCAATAAACACAGTTGTAACATTAACAGTAAAAAAAAAATTTTTAAAATTCCATCTATACTTGTCTGGATTGACTTGCAAAAAAAAAAAAAAGTTTTAAGCAGGGGCTGAAAAGAATACAGTGAAAATGCCTGCCTGATCTCAAATGCAAGGGAGTTCCAAAGTATATGTGCTGCCAGTAGTAGCCTGAGACAGTATCTCTCATTCAAAGTTTTACTACTGAATGAAATGCAATAGAAAGCAGATTTCCTGGATAAATGCACAATTCTGCATGGTTCCCACCAAGATTTATTATCCTCAACTGGCTTTTAAGATATGACCTGGAGTTTTTGGATTATTTCCTGTTAGAACCAAAACTTTGTGAAACAGGCTGGTTTCGTCAGAAGTTACGCTTTGGCCAGTAGCTTTCATTAATGGCCAATTACCTTGTGGTGGATTGGAAATGGCATAGATTTTTCCTTTTCTTTCTCAACCTGCTTTACTTGTGTAAATTACAAGATCTCAACATCACCATCCATGGTGAGAAAAAGTGCTAGTTGTGAATAATCCCAGCCCATGCTGCAAACAATGCAAATGACCAACCTGGCGGCTTTCCACGTAGCACCATACCTAGGGCAATGTATTATCAGTTTTACCTGCGCCGGCTGTCTTCACTCGCAGGTTTATTCTGAAGTGCTCTTTCAGCTTTCAGCATATCTCGTAAATTCAGAGCCTCTGCGTCAGCTTCTTTCAGTGCCTTTCTCTGATAATTCAGCAGATCTCGGCTGGTCACGTCGGAACGGATGAAATTGGACACAAACTCCTTCTCTGAAACACCAGGAATATAAATGCAGCTTATGTTCCAAATCTTGTTGCTTTGCAACTCAAATAGGTATGACATTACCAGGTAGTAATATTAATATAATGGATATGTCAGGGTCTTCTGTGTGCATGGAAAGGCTACTCCCCATTTTCTTTCGATGGCAGAGAAAGTCAACACAAGCCTATTTCATAGGAAGAACATTACCAGAAATAGGAGAGGATGGTATGGGCACTGCTGTGTATATATCTGTGTGTGCACAACAGACTAAACATGCTTTGTGAATAAAGACTTGTAAATATCCAAGATCTTAATCTTAAGGGTATAACCATGATGAAACCGTCTTTCATCTAATGTAAATAAAATGCATTCCAGGTTTTTCTCCATTCAGGTCCCCCCCTTAATATTTCTTAAGTTCTTTATAACACAATACAACACCTGTGAGAAACATACAAGCAGGCTTCAAGCACAAGAGCACTTTCCCCTTCTTTGGTTTCCAACCCATTTGTTGTTAAATCATCACAACAGTGGGAGATGTGTAAAAATTAAATATAATCTAATTTGGGGTGGTCCTATCAGCTGTCACCTGGCAGCAGCCATTGCATCAGGCTGAAACAGAGGAGGGAAGAGAAGTGGTACAAGGCTGTTCCAAGAGACCAGCTGCTCTGCAAACCTTTTCTGGCTGAAGAGTGGGATAAAATGCTATACATAAATAAAGCATGGGTGTAGGCTGGGGGTGGCGTCATTTTCTTGTCCAAGGCCATATAGAGGTATATTGGGTAGGGCAGGTGTCAGTTCATTTCCTTCCCTCCTGAAACATCCCTTTATATTGTGGGAGCTTTAGAACCTCCTGCCATGTCACAGCTGGCTTAGCTGTGACAGCTGGGTAGAGTGATACCTCCTCTGTTATATATTCAGTATCCCTCAAGTATGCAAAAACTGCTACCCTATTTGGGGTTGGCGCTTCTAAACTGGTAGGCATTCATCCAATAGTTTGTTATCCAAGGGAACGATAATCTGATTATATACATATAGATACACAAAGAGAGGTGTGCTCTCCTGTCTGCCGCATGCAACCCAAAGTCAGTTGATACTTCAGCCATGTGCAACTATCACATTTTCTCTCCTTACCTTTTAGAGTTGCCTTTGATAACCAGGTTTGGATCTCTGCAAGCGAGTCTGTCTGTAAAATATCACGAAGCCTTTCCAAGATCTAGGAGGAGGACAGATCAGACCAATCAGGACTGCCACAATACGCTTTGCTGCCTAAAACAGGAAGAGTGCTGTTGCCCTTAGGTCCTGGCTTGCAGGCTCTCCATCTGGCGGGCCACTGGGAGAAAAAAAGATGCTGCGCTAGATGGGCCATTGGCATGATGCAGCAGTGTCTTCTGTTCTTATGACACCTCCACCCCAATTACACATACGAAAACCAAATGGGGTAGCACTTGACTCTTACTTAAACATCAGCCGTGGGGCAGTGTCCTCCACCACACCTGAGGGAACAGGATAACTCTGAAGGCACCTAAGAAGGGGTATGGTACACAGCTCACCACAGTGACTGGCTGCCTGCTGCCCCCTGAAACCAATGCAGTGGTGGCAGCACCCATACTTGAGCAGCAAATGCAACAAATGTTATTAGTATTCAAAGCCCTTACTAGCCTAGGGCCAGTTTACTTGTGGGATTGTCTTGCCCCCCTGTATGCCCATCAACCTCTGATCTGCTGAACTGGCACTGTTACAGCCTTTTAAGTGTTAATCTCTCCCAAAAGTACACATTTTTGCAAGCAATTTTCCCTAATAGGATGCCTTTTGTATGTTACGTTCACTGATACATGCATTGTTAACACACATTTCCCCGTAATATATGCATTCTTGTACACACCATTTGGAGACCTGTGTCACAAAATTTGGATAATTTTGAAAATAGCTATATTTCGGCATTGGCTTTGTGAAGAGTTCTTTAACAGGAGCTTGCAACATTAAAACCTCAGAAATGGCCTCTCTCTCTTACGGGCCATCATCGCCACCTTTTCAACAGATTTGGTGGTTTTCAAACTGGCAGTGTAATCCTATGCATATTTACGCAGAAAAGAGATGAATGCAACTTACCCCCTAGTAAACATGTATAGTATTGCAACCTAAATATACTAAATGACATTCTCTTCTTTTTATCAGTTAAAGCAGAAGTGTGTAATACATGACATAATCATTTAATGATGGTATCTTACTTTTATTTCCTGTTCCACGTAAGTAGGGGTATAATTCATATTCTCGATGATGTCTGGCCTGTAGTGTGTACCCGGGGTAGGTAAAAGAGGGTGCTCTGGAGGTATCCTATTTTGTGGATTGTCTGCAAGGTATTTCCTCAAAGGATCGTCCTGATGATAAAGCAGAATATATAGAGACAAATACAGACAGCCCACCGCCCTCCAAAACCCACCACCCAACTTTCTGTGCTGCTTTGCTTTTGATCACCTCCAATACATCTGGACTAATCATTACATTGTGTAGTGGAGGAATGGAGAACCTGTGGCTTCCCAAATGTCATTGGATTCAGCACAGCTGATGATTGGGGTGATGGGAGCTGGATTCTACGTCTGCATGGCTCATCTGCTTGAGTGTAAGGGTAAGGCTGTGGTTGCAATGGCTCTCTTGCTATTGTCCTCTCTAGAAAACTGATGGGATTTTGCACCTTGATCCGTTTAAATGCCTTTCAGGCATCTGGATCCTACAGGATTCCTGATCACCTGAAAAAGATGAACAAACCCCCATTCTTAAGCCCTATTCCAGGTGTTCGGTATACACAGGTGCTGAATCCATGTATAGAATGGGTATAGCAAGCTTTGCCTCCAGCCAGTGCACATTCACGTACATGTCTGCAAATGCCCTTCACTATAGAAACAGACAGCTTTACAAGATCACAAGAATAGAGGTGTCTGCTTGTAAAGCTGTACACAGATGGGCTCTTGCTTTGTTGAGGCAAAGGGATTGAGGTAACTGTTCAAAGCACCACTGCTACCCTCAAATTCATCATCCCCTTCACCAGCAGGTTACGACAATTTAAAATTCAGAATTAAAAACAAAGCAGATTACAGTCCCAGAAATAAGGTAAACCCGAAAACATGAATGCAGTGTTCTGCAAGAGTGCAGATGCTCCAAAAAGTCTTGATGGTTTCAATTACAAATACCAGCAGTAGTTTGGCTCGTTACCCTTCTCTTTAAAAGTGGGGTGTTTTCTGTTCTTTGCTTGAGCTCAGCAATTTCGTCTCTCATAAGCTCTGAAATGCAATAGAGGGATTTTGCATGAGTTTCCATGTTAAGTTACAGGTAGGTAGCCGTGTTGGTCTGCCATAGACAAAACAAAAAACAAAAAAAAATCCTTCCAGTAGCACCTTAAAGACCAACTAAGTTTGTTCTTGGTAAGATTATAGATGATTAAATCCTGGTGAGACCTCTTGAAAAATACAGGAATTCAATGTAACATGGAAGGGCAGAGGATGCCTCCAATGCAGGTGGCAGGATACTTTGGTGGTTTTTGTGTCAACCAAACTTTTGCAAAGAATTTACAGACCTGTACATTCATCAGCAGCTCAATCTAATGGAGGGTCCACTTTGAGGAGGAGGTAATAAAGGCAGAGCCGTAGCTGCGGGTGGGCTAGCCAAGCTTTTTGCCCCAGATGAAGCCTCCAAAGGGGTGCCATTGAGGCTCCCAAATTGTGGTTTTGAAGTACACATCCTATCTCTTTGTGCAAGCAACCAGGGGTACTTACGTCCAACATTCGCTCTAAGTGGGGTTTGTATCAGGCTTGGCAGGGTATTGTTGGGAAAAGAACTTTCAGCGGGCATTACAGTGTTTCTGAGAAGTTGAATATGTTCTGTGCTTGAGTCAGCGAAGCGTCCTTCATTGTATCCTCGGTCTTTCACAACACAGACAGGTGCATCATTTAGTCCTGGGTGGGGAAAGAATGCATTTCATATTTTTCTAATTGTGCAGTTGGTTTTGGTGCAAGAATACACTGGAAATGGGGGTCTCAAATAGGGATGGTGGGGAAATTTGATCCTTTTTGTAGGTAAATCAACTCCACACATTTTAAAGCAATGTCAGAACTGAAACACAGTCATCCTTCAAGCACAAATCTGAATTTTGCGATGCAATCCTCCAACTCAATGGCATTTGCCAAAATGCAAAAGTGGGCATAAAAATGGAAATATTTTTGAAAACATAGAAAAATGCATTATATGGGGAGGGGACTGTACATTACAAAACTGCATGTTACTCAAATCTGCATACCAAAATTGGGGGGGGGGGTTTATTGGGGAGAATTTGCACTGAAATGCTGGTGATTTTTTATGAGGGATTTTTGAAAAGCATCAAATTGCTGCAGAAATGTGGATAACGGAATTTAACACTGGACAAACTAGAAACTGAGAGAACCAAAACTAACGGATCCTTCCATCTCTAGTCCTGAACTAAGAGTGTTATAGTTTCCTAGGGCTGGTTCACATATGCATGTACATTTGATTATACAGCACTTAGCTCCTACATGAATATTGATTGTATGATTATAAAATCATACCAGTGAATGAGTCAATCCATGTTTGTTTTTTGTTCCAAAGCTTTGATTTCATTCACACAGCATAGCTTCATGGAGATGGTTCACACACAAGGCTTGACAGCCATCAGCTGATGCAGATTTATGTTGGAACCAACACTAGGTGATTCAGACTTGCATGCAGTGCTAGCCCCAAGGTGTTTGCTGCCTGAAGTGCAGAACAAAATGGTGTCCCCCTTCCCAGTCCATATACAGGAGTTGGCTGCAATGGCTGTTGAATCTTACTTCAAACTAGCAGCAGGCTTTATGGGAGGGCAGAGTTCTGCCCTTCAAAAAAAGAGGGACGTGCATTTTAAAAAACCCTGTGTTTAGGCTGCATTCAGATGTGATTATAGTGTTAGTTTCCCTAGTTTTAATGCTCACACTTCTGTCCTAAGTTCTAATGTTCCTTTTACACTGCGCTATCTGTAGTGTTACGGAACTGCGACTTCTTGAGCAATATGCTGCCATGTCATGCTAAAATTTAGACACATAGAAAGAGCTGCACATGCCAGGATACCACCTTGGATTTCATCACATGAACAGCTGTGGTGCATTCATGAAACCTGTGGGAAAATGACAACGCAAAACTCCCACACCTTTTCGAGTTCACGGGGTTGCAAACAGGTTTTGTTTTGTTTTTCCTGGAAAGAACACAAAAATAAACACGGCTTCTGCTAGATTCCACTAGATTTTCAAGAAGCGGCTTTTTTTAAAAAGTCGTGTGAAAGATCACGTGAAATGCAAAAATCGACAGGTAAGAAAATGTCAGGAAGACAGAATAAAGCCCCACCTGAATGTAGCTTAAGCTTTTATTCAGGAAACACCCCCCCTCCCAAAAAAATGAATACAGAGATTGACTTGGCCATATTAGCCCTTCCAGGGGGAGTTTACCTCTAATGTGGCACACTGTCTTTGGATGTGGAGAGTGTCTGCAAACAAAGTAACTTGTTTTCCCAGAAGTGCCCTCATTTGCCGCCTGCCGCGTGGTTCCAATGGGCATCAGCTGAGGGTCAGGTTGTGCTCTAAAATTGATATTCATCTTAATGGGTTTCTATTTTCTTCACCGCTATTCTTGGTACCACAGCCTGTAGCAGCATCTCATCCAGAGGGCCCTAATGAGGGAAGAAGAGAGGAGACAACACACATGGACATAAGGGACACATTTTGCTCTTCTGTGCTGAACATAAAATATTTGTCAGTTAACTGACCGGGCAAAGCAGTTTTTGCCCTGCGATATCAAGTTTTCATCTCAGCCATTCTGAGGCCTTCAGACCTTTCAACTTGTACTTTGCTCTCTTTCTCCTCACTGGCTTCTCTCTTCCCTGAACATCTCAAAAGTCAAACAACGGGGCCACCAAGCCTTCATTGGGAATCTAAGAATCTTTTCCCTCCAGAGTTCTGTATACATTCCTTTCTTTTATGACATCTTTCAGCCTCATACGAGCGTAAAGCAAGCATGTGATTTCTTGCTTACAGTAAAGCGAGCCTGTGCAAGCTGAACAGCTCTATAAATAAATACATTTCCAGTCGTGAGTGAGGAATTATAACAGTGTTTATCACAGAATCAATAAAGTAAGCAAGACCCCGTGTGATAATTCCTCATTTGGCACTGCAAAGATGTTTATTTATATAGATATTCAGCCTGCACAGGATCATCAAATGGATATCAAAACAAAAAACCATTCCTAAATAAGGAATGTAGTTTACCATAGGATTGATGTCAAGCACATAACTCAGGAAAATATACAGACAACAGACTGACTATAAAGTATGTTGTGTTTCTGCAGTTACTTATTTCTTTCTATGTACAGTATCTGTTAGCATGAGGGTACCATGTGTGACAGTTCCCTTTGCCCAAAACAAGCATTGGGACAGATATAATTCTATACATTTCAGTTTCATAGTTGGGCACCACCACCAAGAAGGCGCTTTTTAGCATCACAACATTACAAATCTTGGCAAGTCATGGTACAACGGACACACATAAAAAGGACAAAAGGGGATGCATATTTGCAAAAATATTGAATGTGCTAATTTATATGTATAGGTGCACATTTAGAAATAATTATAATTTAAATGGAAAACAATACAATTCACCTGTGTGCCTGCTCAGTCTGCTGTACAGGTTTCAATTGTTGATGGACAACTTCAAAGCCTCTCCTGTTCATTCTTCCTTTTCTTATTTATCTTTAAACTGGAATTGAGCTTGGCACAGCCCTCCAGACAGGATGCCTTCAAAAAGAAGCCTGCCTTTGAGTCACAGCTCTTCAAACAGAGGACTGTCCTGCATACACCCATTAACCCTACTTTTGGCAGTTCTGTGTTTGATGGGGGGATTTCCAAAATTTCTGCCACATTTCACAGATCTGCTCGTTTAATCTCTTGGGGAAGCACTCATTTTGGGGCTCTGCATTGGATACAGGGCATTCAAACGATTGCCATAGGAACCCCAGCACATATTCCAATGCAGCCCAAAGTGCCACTAGGTGGTGCTCTTTCATGCCCTGCAACATTTTACAGGTTGAACATTTCACCACTCTTGTAGCCTTGTATGACCAGTTCTCTCACAAGTGCTGTAGGTTGTTCTCAACCAGCTTTATTAACATGTGGCCCTGAAATTTTCGATCCCCTCCAAATGTATGCCAAAGTTTTGTGCTGGTTTGGTCCATTTTGTGCTGTGAACCAGGGGCGTAGCAAGGTAAATTGGTACCGGGGGGGGGGATTTTTGTCAAACCCCCCCCCCCAGGCATGGGAAGGTAAGGTGGTACCCGGTGCAGAAACTTTCTTGTCAAACCCTGCATTGATTCCCCCCCCCCCCAAAAAATGGTTTTAAGTTATTTCATATTTTCTTACAAAGGAATAGTAACAAGTAATAATAATAATAAAACTTTTTTTTTGTATCCCACCCTCCCCAGCCGAAGTCAGGCTCAAGGTGGCTAACATCAGATACATAACATTGGTATAAAATCAAACAATAATTAAATTACCTCCTAAAAACATCTCAAAATCAAATTAAAGTCTAATTAGATGGCTTTGCACAGGGTTAGGGTTGGGAACAGTAAGTGCTCCACTGAACTGAAATTTTAGCCTTCATGACATAGGAAAACAGCCAAGTGAACAGCTATTTTGGTGGAGGAGGGTCAAGATATTAACCAATATGCATGAAATTTCATATATAGCTATATAATCCCTAGTATAGTAAGATAAGACCTTCGGAGCAGGCAAAAAAAAAAAAAATTCCAAAAAAATTGTTCCTTGATAATTTGTTACTCCCTCCATTATGGAACCCGGGGCGGCCCGCCCCTCCTTGCTATGCCCCTGCTGTTAACCCCACATTTTGAGTTGCTCCCCCAAACTGAATAACCAGTAACAGCAATCCAGGGTTACAAGATAATACCCCAAAAGCCAACCTTGTCTGATCCCTTCCAAAGAGATGCCAAAGTTTTGTGCCGTTTGAAGCTTTCTCTGCCCCCTGAATGATCTGTTGCCTTGCAATGCTCTGTCCTGGCTTCTGAAGTGGAGCATATTAGTAACAACCTCCAGGCATTGCTGAACTACAACTCCCAAAACTCCCATCATCCTTGAGGGCTGGTCATGTTGACTGGCTAATTAGAGGTTAACCACCCCTGCATTATGTTAACTGTGATTAAAAATCACATCTTGGGTTTTAAAAATGAATAAATACCAGTTTAAGGGGTTGGGAGTGTTTGGTCACAGACCCACAGTAAAAAGGGATGGGAGATTTAATTCTTCCCTACTATCTTGGTGTAACACACCAACACCACCACAGAGCAGTTAACAGTGGGAAAACATGCATTAACACCTTTGGCTTTCTTTATGAGACTGGTAAAATGTTGATTATGGCCTTGATTTACATTATTATTGCCATTATAAGAGGAGCAAAAAAGGAGATGACAATGCAGTCTTCTGGTGTTTTAGGGCTGATCCCAATATAGAGTATCTTTCTCTCTGTAGGAGTGTTTGGGAATTCCTGTAGATGCGGAGTGTAAAAAATAAAAAACCACCATTTAAAAATTAACAATCCACATTGTAGCAAAGTTCCACGAGCCGAATCAGAGTATGCCCACAAATCTGTCCTGAAACATGGATTCTCCACTCCCAATAGTAGGAAAATGTAACATTAGGAGGAGTTCCATTGCCTTCATTCAAAGTGTTAAGATTCATAGGCCAACTGGATAGGATAGCTTATTTTAGAGACATGTGATTACTTAGAAATCCAAACACAACCTTGGCAAGTATTGATCTGAGCTAAGTTTCCAGCCAAATAGTCTCCTATGTGGAATCCAAGCATGCTATATTCATCAGCCCTGTGCACCCTTTCCATTTATTTATTCAGAATGATTTTAGTGACACTTCATTAAAATCACAAAACTATGTACAAGATAAAAAAACAAACAAAGTTACAGTAAAACTGGGACATATTTAGTCATTACCATGAAAAGAATAAACCACAGCAACAAATGAAGAACACACTTCACCCACCCTGAACGCTTATTCCTTGGCAGAACTGAGGGCAGGTACTGGGGGGACCTATTCCAGTTTGTGCTTGCTACAAGATTAATTATTGCCTGTGTGAAATGTGTCCAGGCATTGGGATGCATCCAGTGCTAGAGCAAACGCAGGGAGATCAACAGACATGGTTTAGCTGGGTTCCTTGATTTGAGTGGGTCTCCCCTGAGTAGAAATTATTTGGCTACAACCCATTGAAATGAAAGGGGGAGCTTCTGCAAAGGATCATGTGCAAATCAGGCAAGTCACATGCACACCTCGGCCACCGGATCATGGGGAATGTGGAGCATTGTTTGGTGGAGTGTGCTCTGGTTTAGCAGGGCCCACGTTCAAAAAGATACCTAATGCATACCCTCCAACATACCTTAGCTGAAAATAGGGACATTTCTCACTCCCCACAACTGACCCTCAAAATCCTCCCCCCATTTTTTGCCTCCCCCTCCACAGAAGGAGAGCAAATGCTGCCGCCGCCACCACACCAACAAGACACAGCGCGCACACACCTTCACCCTGATTTTATTTTATTCTTTGGTAGATTTACAAAAAGAAAAACACCAGTAAAGAAATTTTAGAAACAGGCAAGATTGGACAAAGCAAAATTGTACAAAGCAATTTTTTTATTTAAAAAAAAACAAGACTCCTTGTGCTCCGCTCTCCTTTTCTTCCCACCCAGGGTGACCATGCCCTCTGCCTGCACCTCAGAGCTGGCGCATTATGCGAGGCTGGGTCTCAGTGATGGCAGCCTCTCCTCCTGCTCACCTGCTCTCCAGCAGCCACTACGAGCTGCCCAAGGGAGGAGGCTGGCAGTGGTGACCACTGGAGAGGCAAAAGGATGGTCCATTGCTGCTGCTGCTGCTGCTGCAGACAAGCATCGGCTCATTCTCTTTCCCAAGCTCAGTGGCAGTGCTGGTGGGGGAAATAGGGGTATTCCAGGATCAAATGAGAAGCCATTAAATTATTTTGGAACATGATATATGAAGAGCTGAAAAAAATGATGAAACACACATTCTTTAAAAAAAACCAAACCAGAATTCTTTTTATTAGGTATCTTTACAACAAACATCCCAAAAGGTCAGGTTTTTCTCTACGCAACAGCGGCAGCCAGGATCCAGATTGCGAAATACTGGAAATGTAACTTATTGTCGAGTAAGGAAGAATGGCAATTAAAATTATGTGAGTATATTGAGTTGGCAAAATTAACGGAATCAGTAAGAAACCATCCAGGAGATAAGATAAGAAAAGAATGGGATGCGTTTCAAAAGTATATGCTGAAATACGGTTACAACGATTATACCTGGTTAAGCATAAGTAAATTCCAAAGAGATAACAGGAAGGTGCGTCACAGATCTATATAGGATAGGAGACAGATAAATATATGAGAGAGAAGGAACTGCAGAGGGTTAGAAGGAAGTCATTAAATAAATCAGGGTTTCAAACCACAAAGGAAATAAGGGTGTATAATAATATTATTGATGATGGTTTGTATTCCTTAAAATACTTAATGTATCAAGTAAGAATTTTTGTGAGTCTTATTTTTTTCCATTTTGTTCTTGTTCTTTCTCTTTTTCCATTGTTCAATGCCTTTTCTCTTTTCTTTTTCATAATAATAAAATGTCCTTTTTATTGTATTGATTAAATTGCAAATAAAGTATTAGAGAGAGAGAGAGAGAAGCCAGTAATTCCACGACTGTCTCCGGAAATAGGGACTCTTGGAGGGTGTGCTAATGTTAATATGATTTCTCACCTAGCAATACTCAGCTCCATTGCCTCCAAGTGCAAAATTCCTATGTGTGGAGAGGGAGACCTAAAACTATGCCAGCAGTTTATCAATTCAATCATTTCAGCTTCAGTTTGGACCTGCTCACTCAAACCACAGTGCTTTGTTGTGTTGCTTCAAGGCAAGTTCCATTCATTTTAACACAACTCATATGAGAATTCTGTATAGGCCACTCTGAAAACAGCAAAGCAGAGCAGTCAGGTGAGTGGAACACAGACCAGTAGGCTGTGATTAAACAGAAAAACATTCCATAAAATTATGTAAAATATGGAGGAAGACCCCCCCACCCCCAATCAAAAATGTGTAATCTAGCTAGTCAGAAATGACAAAGAGGACCTCTCTTTAACTCTGCGTTAGATTTAACTATAGCAGGGATCGCAGGGGCGTTGAACTCCAACTCCCATCATGACTGATGGCCAGGAACGATAAGTTGTAGTCCAAGAACTTCTGGAGGACACTTCACTGTCTACCCATGTATTATAGTAATGCATGTTTCATTGAGCAAGCATTATGCAAGCAGCCAAGAGGCTGTGTAAATGTTGCAGACTGCTACAGGTTATGAACTTGTTTACACAAGGGGAAAACAAACAGAAGTAAGAGCCACCACTATGGTGGGTAACTGGCTGGGAAAGGCAACTGGAGAACCTCAGCCTGTATTTGTGTGCAACTCCACAGTGAACAACGCAAAGACATATTTTACTCACAACTTGGATCCAAGCAAGGTTCTTCTGATGTTCTTATGTCAACAGACATGTAGATAGGAGCGATTTCTATTTGCATTTCATAGAAACCTTTAACCAAATCCATTGCCAGGGGCTCCTGACTAAGCATGGCAGTATGGTTTTAGAAAGTTGGGCCCTTTTATTTCATTAATTTCCTGTTTTATAGCCCTCCTTTCTTTCACCATGAAACCAAATGTGATTCCCAGACAGCTACCCATGAGGACACAGACAAGATCTAAAGTGGCGATCCTAATGTGCCTTCAGGTCATATACCCTGTGACCAGAGTATATTTTTTATTGATTGGTAACTGGTTAAATGACAAAGCAGAGTCTAAGGATAAATGGACAGTTTTTGAAAACAAGCAGCGGGGGTCCTTCATGAAACTGCTGTGATTGTTCACAAGTGTTAAATTGCACCAAGCTAAAGAAGGGGAGGGACACAGGTGGCGCTGTGGGTTAAACCACTGTGCCGCTTGGGGTTGCCGATTGAAAGGTCGGCGGTTCGAATCCCCTTAACGGGGTGAGCTCCCGTTGTTCAGTCCCAGCTCCTGCCAACCTAGCGGTTCGAAAGCACACAATGCAAGTAGATAAATAGGTATCGCTCCAGCAGGAAGGTAAACGGCGTTTCTGTGCACTGCTCTGGTTCACCAGAAGCGGCTTAGTCATGCTGGCGAGATGAGCACCACAACCCCAGACTCGTTTGCGACTGGACTTAATAGTTAGGGGTCCCTTTACCTTCACCTAAAGAAGGGGAGAGCAGTTAAGTAGCCAAGTTTATTTTATTATTGAATTACATATATGGGATGAAAAGTCTAAAAGGATTTCCTCAAACTAGAGAAACGGTCTGCAAAATGGCAAATGAATGTCAATTGAGTAAAAGCATTATGAATGTTGGAGCAAAAGGATTCCAGTTTTACATGGGGCATGAAGTGACAGTGATTGTCCAGGAAAATAAGGAATGTCTGTTGAGGAAAGCTCAAAGCAAACATGAACTCATTGTGTGACAGCAGTGAAAATAGCGTGGTTAGAAATGAATTTACCAGTATATAAATCTATTCTGCAGCTGTTCACAGTGAAGAACAGAATGTCATTCCTCAATCGCTTACATGTATGTATTTTTGTTGTTGTTCAGTCGTTCAGTCGTGTCCGACTCTTCGTGACCCCATGGACCAGAGCACGCCAGGCACGCCTATCCTTCACTGCCTCTCGCAGTTTGGCCAAACTCATGTTAGTAGCTTCAAGAACACTGTCCACCCATCTCATCCTCTGTCGTCCCCTTCTCCTTGTGCCCTCCATCTTTCCCAACATCAGGGTCTTTTCCAGGGAGTCTTCTCTTCTCATGAGGTGGCCAAAGTACTGGAGCCTCAACTTCAGGAACTGTCCTTCTAGTGAGCACTCAGGGCTGATTTCTTTGAGAATGGATAGGTTTGATCTTCTTGCAGTCCATGGGACTCTCAAGAGTCTCCTCCAGCACCATAATTCAAAAGCATCAATTCTTCGGCGATCAGCCTTCTTGATGGTCCAGCTCTCACTTCCGTACATTACTACTGGGAAAACCATAGCTTTAACTATACGGGCCTTTGTCGGCAAGGTGATGTCTTTGCTTTTTAAGATGCTGTCTAGGTTTGTCATTGCTTTTCTCCCAAGAAGCAGGCGTCTTCTAATTTCGTGACTGCTGTCACCATCTGCAGTGATCATGGAACCCAAGAAAGTGAAATTTCTCACTGCCTCCATTTCTTCCCCTTCTATTTGCCAGGAGGTGATGGGACCAGTGGCCATGATCTTAGTTTTTTTTTATGTTGAGCTTCAGACCATATTTTGCACTCTCCTCTTTCACCCTCATTAAAAGGTTCTTTAATTCCTCCTCACTTTCTGCCATCAAGGTAGTATCATCAGCATATCTGAGGTTGTTGATATTTTTTCCGGCAATCTTAATTCCGGTTTGGGATTCATCCAGTCCAGCCTTTCGCATGATGAATTCTGCATATAAGTTAAATAAGCAGGGGGACAATATACAGCCTTGTCGTACTCCTTTCCCAATTTTGAACCAATCAGTTGTTCCGTATCCAGTTCTAACTGTAGCTTCTTGTCCCACATGTATGTATATTTTTTGACAAATATGTAAACGGTGTGTGTGAGCACAGAAATACATCTTAAAGACCTGATCAGAAATATTTTGGGGGGGGGCACTAACTCAAGCCTCATATTTTGTACATTGTTAGCAAGTCCTATTGCTGGGGAAAATATTTCAGGTTTAATCATTGATTTAGTTATACATTAATGTGCTGACATTACACTCTGATACTACTTACTCAAGCACATGAAGATAACAAATGTCAGAGATCCAAAAGACAGGTAACCCCGTGGTATGTCATCACTGTTGGGTGCTCAGGCTGATCCCAGGGCTTGCAAAGTGCGTTGTGCAGGGCTTCTCAAATACTTGACAGTGCCCTGGCCCTCCCTGTCAGAGGAAGAGCTCACATTCAGGATTTTGGTTCTGCCAAACTCTTTAATGCATAGATCTGGGCAAAGCAAAGGTTAAAGACACTGCATGGCTAACTGCGAGTTCAGAGTTCAGCCGTTGGCCCAACAGGCTACACACAAACCAGCAAGCACAATAATTATTGAGTGGCAAACAACAAGTGTTCCTGCTCTGGGCAAGTGAGCTGGCATGCCTGTGCATGGGTGGGACATCTTTGTTTGTGTTGGCTCTGGCATCTCTATGTCCTTGGTGAAGGAGGTGCCCACTCAGTATCCAGCTGGCTCTTAGACACCTCCCCCCAGGGGAGGCAAAAGCAGGGGCAGGAACCTGCCTGAACCTTCCCCAGGATCCCACTCCTGACCCTCCTGATCACTAGACCCCTCCACCAACTGCAGCCATTCTTGAGGTGTCTACATTGCCTCCCTCATCCCACTCAGGTCATTAGCTCCAGTTCCCTGACCTCTGTCCCCACCTCTTCGGGATCTTCCCATTCCATCCAGAATAGCTCCACGGGACAATCAGTGACAATCAGCTGGCTCTCAGGCATTTGGAAAGCAAGACAGAAAATGTTCAGCACTTTCCAAGTGCCAAGCATAGGCCTAGCACTCACAAATAATTGCCTCTACTTGAGCTCATATTTCCCCTAACGGACGTACTTTGTATGCAATGTTGACAAATTTGCGCAATACATTTTCCTTAATATGATGTAGTTCTGTATGTTATTTTCACTAAACAGATGTAATTTCCTACCCATACTTTCCCTCTAATATGTGCATTGGTGTCCATGGTTTTTTGGTTGGAGAATTGCATTGCCACACTCAGGGAAGTATTAATTCTGAAGAACCGTGTTTTGGTCTGGGCGTTGTTTTAGGAACTGCCAGTTAAGTATATTCATGGCAAAATGCAAACTGAACTGAATCCTCCCCCCCCCCCATTCACTACTTGGACATAGTCTGCCATACCTGCATACTTAGAAGAAGTTATCAAGTGTGTAGTTTTGCCAGATTATCTAATAGGCTTGAGATTTTAACAGCTGCACCAAGATTGAACTAAAAAACCTGAGCCTCGGTGCCAAAGTCTGCAGCCTAGCAACCGTACAGCTGAGTACCTCCCTCTCTAAATGTCTTCCCAAATATTTTCTCCACTTTTCTCTTTACTACCACCTTATGATCATATCATGCAAAAACCCCTTCCATAAATCATGAGCAGATGAAAGGAACAACTTAACAGCAATGCAAAATATGCCTTTGTTGTTTTACATCCCACCATGATTGGTGGGTCCAAGGCATGATAGGCCAAATGCACGATGTGAGGTGGAAAACAGACTCATACATTTTCGTTACTGTGATAGCAGACAGAATTTGGCTCTAGCACAACAGTTTTCATGGAGGAAACCATTCTCAACAAAGATTGGTCCTATCAGACAGAGTGAGGGGACTGCCTCAGGTAGCGGATGCTGGGAGGGGGGCAACATCAGCAGCCCCATGGCTGTTGCACCTGAGCCTACTGGCTGTGTGCTCTTCTGTTGGAGGAGAAAGAGCTATGTGTGGTTACTGGCCTGCCCAGCACCTCCATAACTTGTCTGGTAACTTCAAGCTCGATGGAGGACACTACCCTGTAGCCTATACTGAAGCAAGATTCAGCTGTCCATTCAGACAGCTACTGGACATGGCGTGATAGAGCCACCATTTTGTACTTTGGCTCAGGCACCCAAAAGTCTAGGGTTGATCCTACTCAGTAAAACACACACACACACACACACACACACACACACACACACACACGGACTCAGCATCTCCCTCAGCTTCAAACCATTAATGTGTTTATTTATGATATTTACTGACTTCCCTATAATAAAAGTTGCAAGGGAAGCGTTACAGAATAAAAACAAAACAGTAAAAATAATTAATAAAATGGGCTATACAATAACATGCCTTCTTTACTGAACATTTCAATGGGAGAAGAGGGAATCACACAATCTGAAATTCTGACAAGGATTATCAGATTATCTTTTTTTATACGGTTCAGCACTCTTATACAGCAAATGAGTCCAGTGTATTAATGGTCAATTTATTTGTATTTATGAAGTATTTATTCCAATTCCCAGATGAAGAAAAGCGTAAACCTAGATATTTAAAGGATTTCACCTGCTCAATGTGGTGCCCATCAATTTGCCTCTTGGTTTTTTTTTTAAACCTAGGAAATAAACAACTTTCTGGGTTTTTTTGCCAAATCATTTTTATTAGCTTTTCCAATCATAAAAATCACATCATATATTTATAAATATCAATTAATCCATATAACCCAATTAGTCCAAATAAGTCCAAATAAGTTGCCAAATTATTAATTTTTCTTTTAAGACTTCCCTTGCTTCAGACAATCAGGATCTTGATCATCCTCTTAATTCCGTTGCCTTCCGTAATCCGGTGTTGTCCATCTCTTTTCTGATGTTGTCATTCTTTTCATTTTCTTTCATGCCACTGAGTGCTTTCGCAAGTGAGATAAAACAACCAAAATCCATCATGACTGTGTGGTTTTTATGTCCGTACTCTTTTCCACCCCCCTGGCGCGGTGCCTCTCCTTCACATCCAAAAGTCCCATCTCAACAGTCGCCATCTTAACTTGACTTCGATGAATTCCATATTTGCGTTTTGCTTAAAATCTTATCATTCTGGCTGCTTCAAAGTCTTTCCAAGGGTGGGGGCCTTTCCATTTATAAGTCTGTATATTTTAAAGTAGTTTATGGCTTTTCCCACTCTCTCTGACTTTCACAGCCCAATCTGCTGCTTTCGACCTCTAATTAATCTGCGTCATAAATCACTCCAAACATTCCAAGAAGTCGGCTAAGTCTCTAATAGAGGTAAAGAGGCAACCACAGCCAGGGGTGTATTTATGTCGTAAATTCTTTTCTACACAGCTTATTTCCAATCTCACTTGTAAATAAGGAGAGCGTTTCTTCAAGGGGGGTTTTGCCCGTAAAAACATCTAGGCTCCATAACATAAAGCAAGGCTCCCCCCCTTCATTCCATTCCCACATACCAATAGGATGTTACAGTCCTCTTTTCTTCTTATCTCCTCGGTGGCTGGATTTTTAAGCGAAGTATCTCTTCTCCTTGTCTGAAGCAAGTCCAAAACATTACCGAATTATTCATTTAAGTTCTGGAACCCAGGGCAGGAAGAGTGGCGTCAGGGAGAGCCGAAGTTCTCTCGGGGGCTATGCGTCCAAACCCCCCTTTTCCTCCCTCCTCAGAGGTTGGGACAGGGTTAATGGGCATCGCGGACGAGGCAGCTCTTCCCACTGACCTGGGAAGATTTCGGGAGGCTGATTTACTCCCATCTCATCCCCTAATTACCCCGTGAGACTCGGGAGAGTTGGTATTTTCCGCCATCTTCCTCCCACCCGGAGCGGAAGTCCCCATGAAATAAACAACTTTCTGACTTTTAGAAGACATCTGAAGGCAGCCCAGTATGGGGAAGTTTTTAATGTTCAATGTGTTGTTGTGTTTTTAGTATTCTTTGGGGAGCTGCCCAGAGTGACTGGAGCAACCCAGTCAGATGGGCAGCATATAAATAAAATTATTATTGTTGTTGGCAAAAACAGAAACTTTTGTCTTTTCATAATTGCTTTTTAGTGTTTCTTGCACTGCCAATTGATTAAAATATTTCAAAAGTCTTCTTGAGCCATGTTGTAGTTGGGACAATTAAATAGTGTCAACGGCCTACATAAGTACTGTATCTTTCTTGGTTCCCAATTTAGGAAGTACATAATTACTGTTGTTATTTAAAACAGTTATTCAAGATTTGACCTAAGTGTCAAGACAATGCTGGGGCTAATAAGTATCCCTGACAGGTGGATCTGAGAGTGAACCTGAAAGGTAACTTTAATTTAATCTGAATCTTGGTCTCAGAATGAAGTTCCCACATCACCATCAGTAATCTTCTACCAGTAAAGATTTTATTTAATTGATCCCAGAGGCAATCACAACTGATTTAAAAAAAAAGCTTCTGAGAAGTCAATAAATGACCTTCAATTTCACATACTTAGATACCAGGTATGAAGGAACAGGAAGGGACATGGGTGGCGCTGTGGTCTAAACCACTGAGCCTCTGGGGCTTGCCGATCAGAAGGTCGGCGGTTTGAATCTCTGCAACAGGGTGAGCTCCTGTTGCTTGGTCCCAGCTCCTCCCAACCTAGCAGTTCGAAAGTATGCCAAAAAGTGCAAGTAAAGAAATAGGTACCGCTCCGGCAGGAAGGTAAACAGCGTTTCCGTGTACTGCTCTGGTTTTGGTGTTCCGTTGCGCCAGAAGCAGCTTAGTCATGCTGGCCACATGACCCGGAAAAACTGTCTGCGGATAAACGCAGGCTCTCTCGGCCTGTAAAACGAGATGAACACCGCAACCCCAGAGTCATCTGTGACTGGACTTAACTGTCAGGGGTTCTTTACCTTTACCTTTATGAAAAAACAGAGCAGTGGCCAGTTGTTGAGTGATTACAACAGAAATTCGCCATTCTTGCCACACAGAGGAAACCTCACATTCCTAAAAACTCTTTACAACAGTGCTGTTCCTATCCTTTTATTCTCTCTCGTCAGAATCCTCCAACCACTGTCACTGCCTGACCTTTTGGATTTCTACTGACCTATATAAAAGCTTGATTCTAGTGCCAACTGTCATAACCGAAAACCTTACGAGCTACACAGTCATGAAACATTAAACATTTAAACATTATGCCTCCCAGCTCCCTGTTAAAAGTAAACTTCCAGTCTTTTTATTCAGCTAACTGTTTAGAAAAGAACAATGGTTTGTAGTTAACTAATTTACTCAGAGTAGACCCACTGAAATTAATAGCTATGAATAACTTGGGGCTATTACTTTCAGTGGGTCTACTCCGAGTATATGATAGCTGAATACAACTCAATGGGCAGGATTCACTTAATGAGCTCAGTCAGTAGAAGTCTTGTGCAAGGACTTCCAATTGTGCAACAGGGCTTTCCCCCTCTCCCCCCATGACCCCCCAAATGGATTCAGGGGAGGGTTGGGAGATCCTCTAAGGCATGGGGGCAGCAAGAGGGGGTCGTATTGCCTGGCAAGCTGCAATGCTTGCGCAGATGGAAAGTTCATAATAGCATTGCAAACTGATGCAGAAACTGAGAAATGGAGCGAAACCGACCTTGACAGATCTGACCATCACAGCTTCTGATTGGACATATCTACTGTGATTCTACTACATGCCAAAGTTTGATTGACTGAAAAGATTTATCACCTGTCTTGCAGTCTGAGAAACTGAGGTGCGTTCCAAAGAGATTAATAATTGGTACAAAATGCCATTAGTACGTTAAAAAGAAAAAGAGCAAAAGACTCACCAAAAAACAAACAGGAAATACAGTTGATACACATGAATGGCAATTTAAAAAAAATCAACATTACTCAATAAAAGGCCTAGCATATATAAGATTTTCACCGGGTATCTAAACTCATCAAAACTGGTCCCAAGTGAGCATCCCTGGGTTCTACGGGCACAGTGCTGCCTCTCCATCCCCTCATTAGATTGGTCTGAACATGCTAGACACCATACATCTAGTTTCATTTCCTCTATGGAGCTGAATGAATGGTTTCTATGTTAGATGCACCTGTGATTAGAGCAGAATGTATTTATGTTGTTTAATTTGGCACATCTCTGTGTGGATATTTGTTTATAACACTGCTTTAAACACCGTGATAAGCATCAACCAACTTCTAATAAGCGTTATCTCCATTGCTGCTAAGCTGCAGTGTGGAATTGTGTATCACAGCAGAGGAGTGGTCTAATGCATCTCCTTTTTGGGCTCTGGGGTGGGATTTAAGAATAAGTGGGTTTGGTTAAAAGGCACCAAGCTGTGTTTGTGCAGTTGTAGCTTGCAAGGGAACTGGGCAAGCAAACTGTCCAACAATTTGCTCAGGCTACCGATTTTCTAAACCAAGAAAGCAGAGAGCAGCAGAGACTGCAAAACTGAGGAAGAAGCACAATGAGTACCGCAGGCAAAGTAAGTGGAAAAAATCAACGCTGAGTATTCACTGGTGCTCATGGTCCAGAATTAATATTGGATTGTTTATTGCTGCACAAATGATGTTTAAAGTAATTTCCTTTTCCTTTTTTCTGCAATTGTAAATTTGTTTCATGGATATCAGTTGAGATTATATATACTGTATATAGTTTTTAAAAATGATTCTAAAAGTCAGTGCTGAAAAGGATAAAACTCCAAGTGAGTCATCACATAACTTATAAAATTCAAAACACAAATAGCTGGAGAAACAGCATTCATGGATGCAGGGGGTTGGACGAGATGACCCTTGGGGTCATTTTCACCTCTAGAATTATATGATTCTATGGCATGGAGTACTTTGCATGGGCGAGGAAGAGCCCATCGATTTGGGAAGGAACAAGTAAGTACTGTACAGCAGTATCCAACAAAACGTGGTATGTTGAAGGCTGCCGCATTGAAAGCTCATTTTAAGCTAATGGAAACTTGAGAGCAAAAGGTTGTTGTTGTTTTTTTAAAAAAGAAAGAATCATTCAAGTTAAAATACAAGTAGGGCAGCAATGCCTAGCCATTGCTTATGTTTCCACCAATTATAGCTGGAAAGTTAAAATACATGCTTAACTCATTTTTGCTGAAAGCAATGGGACTTCAACAGTGCTTCACTTTTGCTGGATTGTTGCCACACTTTGGAGTTTTTAAGCTTCCTTCTTATATGAAAGCAGTACATACATTATGCCCCAATTACAGGTGAAACTCAAAAAATTAGAATCGTGTAAAGGTTCGTTTCTTTCAGTAATTCAACTTAAAGGATGAAACTAGTATATGAGATAGACTGATGACATGCAAAGTGAGATCTGTCAAGCCTTTATTTGTTATAATTGTGATGATTATGGCGTACAGCTGATGAGAACCCCAAATTAACAATCTCAACTTTGGGCTTTTCATTAGCTGTACGCCATAATCATCACAATTATAACAAACAAAGGCTTGACATATTTCGCTTTGCATGTCATCAGTCTATCTCATATATTAAACTCCAGCAGCTAATGAAAAAAATTGCTTACATAAATGGACTTTACCACGATATTCTAATTTTTTGAGTTTCACCTGTACCTCTTATTTTCATGATTTTATAGGACTGGGATTGCTCTATGTATTTTAGAGGGCTAGCAGTCTTAATCTCTAGCAGCAAAACTCATAAGGAGTCTTGTGGCACCTTAAAGACTTCCACCGTTTATTTCGTCACAAGCTTTCCTGTTTTACAATCCACTTCATCAGATGAATAATTCATTTTTTTAATCTTCAAGGCACCTCAAAGCTCTTTGCCAGTGTGGTGTAGTGGTTAAGAGCAGTAGACTCGTTATCTGGGGAACCGGGTTCGTGTCTCCACTCCTCCACATGCAGCTGCTGGGTGACCTTGGGCTAGTCACACTTCTCTGAAGTCTCCCAGCCCCACTCACCTCACAGAGTGTTTGTTGTGGGGGAGGAAGGGAAAGGAGAATGTTAGCCGCTTTGAGACTCCTTCGGGTAGTGAAAAGCGGGATATCAAATCCAAACTCTTCTTCTTCTTCTTCATCCTCCTTCCATTGCAGCATAGGACACTGCCTTTGGCAGAGTCAGGCCATTTGGTCCAACAAGCTCCACTGACCAGCCGTGGCTCTCCAGCATATCAGACAGGGCTCTCTCCCAGCCCCACCAAGAAATGCTGGCAATTGAACCCAGGATCTTCTGCATGCCAAACAGATGTTATACCACTAAGCCATGGACCTTCCCATAAACACATTTCATTTTTTAAAAAAAAGATATGTATTAAACGATCCTTGAAGGTGCAAATCTGACAGCTGTGGGTTAAAACTTTCCGGAGAGATTTCAGCTGGGACACATAGAACGCAGATATTAAGCTCACAATGAACACCACCCTTTATTTAAATCCCACATATTCCCCCAAGGAGCTAAGGGAAGTGTGTACGGTTTTCTCCCCTTTGCTCCCATTATTCTTCTCTGTAACCTGGAGGAAGCGAGTGGCCCAGGTCATTCAGTGAGCTTCAAGAGTGAGCAGGGCTTTGAAGCCAGGTGTCCTTAGTCATAGCCCAATACTCTCTTCCAGGAGAAGCCCAATGTTTCAGGACTCCCAATTGTGAGAGTTGAGTTGATGTGGCTGGACTACAACTCACACTGCGTTTGCTGCCTTTGTGTCTAAGCCCTATACCACACAGCTCTTAAGCCAGGCCTCTTAATATTTCAGTTCCGAGGCAGCTACTCTTTTGCTCACTTAAATAATTTAAAGCACAATATGCCTGTCTTATAAGAAACGGTTGAGTATTTTCCTGAATGCACTGCCAAGAAACACAATTTTCTGAGGCTTTCTTCTACATATATAAGCAGAACTTCACAATGTGGAAATAAACTAAAGGATAAGGAATGCACACACCACTGATTTTTAACACGAATACTTAAGGATATGCAACATTTCAATTTGGATCATGGAAATGCTTCGGTACTTCCACAGACCTCTTCCACAGACCTATTCCTCTCAAACTCAGTGGGTTGTATCTGACAGAAATAATACTCAGAATATACCTGTTGAATTACCAGTAAGTGGACTTGCCAAATGGTTCTTCTCAGACAATTGGATACAGTTAAATAAAAGGAAACCCCTATATACAAAAAGTTATATTTCTTCGCTCTCTAATATGAACAAACGCCCAGGTCACTTTCTATAATTTAATTCAACAAACCATTTAACTAGGAGACACTAGTAAGTGGTTTGTGGCATTCATTAGTTCTCGATTCCCAAAGTTAAATGCTGCCTACAATAACAGCAGACATGCTTAAACAAACAAACACAGATTTCAATTTTGCCAAAGACAGCATGTCAGATAGATGATACATATTTAGTGGTGTGGGGATTGCTTCACTATTACAGAATGTCCTGCCAAGAAGCAGTTTTCTGCAAAAGAGATAAAGTAAATTAACTGACACTGGATGTAGTTTAGGCAGCTTTTACTGGTTGTATTTAAATGAGGTTACTAAAAACAACACACCACACCACCGCATATATTGCATTTGGCAGATCTGAAATTCCAATGCAACATATGTGCTGGCAAGAATATTCATCATCTCATTTGAAAATACCTCCCTTCTACATTCTATCCTGCATTAATAGTATTGCCAATGACACGTTCCAGGCTAAAAGTTGTTTTAGCATCACTTTAAAAAATTAAAAAACCAACAGAATTTATATCACACCTTTTTCTCCAAGGAGGTGGCATGCACTGTAGTTCCTCTGCAATGTGATATAAGTTACACTGAGAAGCAGTGACAGGCCCAAGTGAGCTTCATGGCCAAGTGGAGATTTGAACCCTGGTCTCTCAGGTCCTAACCCAAAACTCTAACCACTACAATTTCTAACCATGACAACACACTGGCTCTCTTATAAGAGGTCCCATAATCCCTTCCTACAAGAAAAATACCAAAATCTGTCTCGTAACTCTCTGCATAAGTCCATTTGATTATAAAAATTATGTAACGCTTAATATATTAAAAATATCTCTAATCGCAGTGTAGAAAAAAACTGAAGCAACATCAAACAAACTATTACAAAAACACACAGTTACATATAAAAATGTTGTGTTAATTCATATATTTCAATATGAATTCATTTTCCTTCTGACACACCCTCTCTCTCAGCCTCTGGGTTCTCACCCAGAGCCCAAAAAAACTCGCAGCTCACCTGCAAATATCAGAAGAGTCCCTGGAAACAGAAGGCAACATCACCCTCGTCTCTTACTCTAGATTTGCTTTTTATGGGCAGGCCTAAGGTGGAAGGTAATTCCTCAGGCTGCCCACAGCTGTGCCTCATTCAGCTGCACTCTCTACTCCCGATGACAGGTGCAGAAGCTTTGTTGAGTTTCCCAAAGGGGCCAAAGGATGAGGAAAGGGCCTCTCTCCACAGACAGCTCTTATTTTCTTCTATGTGTATGGATCTCTAAATGTGCTATGTTGCATGACAGATTGAATAATTAAAGCACTCTTCCTAGATACGCATCTGGAAATAGTTAATCCACTCAGTTTTTGAAAGCTAGCCTTTGTATACGGCACTTTTCTTTAGGCTTGTCCAATAATTAATCTTGGAAGTTAATTTGGGGAAGATTTTGCCATTAACCAATTAAGGACCATTGTTAATTCTTGAAAATAAACTACTTTGCACAATAAAAATTTGCAGGATTTGCATCTGGAAACTGTTTTTTTCTCACACATTTCCTTACATTGTATATTGAATCAATTCATTTCTTTCATGGGGAACTTGCAAATCTTACCCCAAATCTTAATTTTGTTCATTATTGTAAGTCTTTCCTCCAGGTCTTTGAAGGCTCAGCAGCAGCTGAATGCTCTGATATTTTTATGGTTTTAATATTTTTGGTATATTATTCAGTATCACCCATTGTTATAAGATTCCTTAGCAAATGTAATCTTATTTTCCAAGGGGAAAATTAGGGACCATTTTTCAAGGGAGGGAATGTTTGATTTCCCTGAATAGTAGAACTGTTTGCAGAACTCCATCTCACTTCTGTCAATAGCTAAGGCCTACAAATGTTACCACGATATTCATAAAAATGTGCAGCTACAATCTCAGCAGACCAAATGAAAATCCCAGACACAAGCAATGTTATATATGTCAATATAAAATATAAACTGGGCCAGCAGGCCAGAGGTTCTCCATACCTAAAAGGAAGAGATATAGAGGTCATAGGATGAAGGGAAGGTAGGAACAAGCTTCCAGCAACCGCTCAGCTGTTAACCATTGTGGTTTTTACATTCCTATGCTAGGCAAGGGTTGCCAACAGGGTGCCCATGAGTGCCTACCAGTACTTCCTATGGCACTTGCAAAAGGTCTCAATGAAAATATCCTCAAAAATCTACAATGCACAAGATACTATTTGCTCTTCCTGCTCTTGTTTTCACTGGCTGGACCTTTCTGATGTTGAACGTAGAGTAGAAGACCTCAGAGGTCCATCTTCCAGCTATGATTCTAAGGTGTAACACACAATAACAAAAGTGATTTGATATCTTCTATCATCTTGACAGGTCATTAAATGCAAAGCAGCTGTTGCTTGGGATGTTAAGAAACCTCTGAGCATTGAGCAAGTGGAAGTAGCTCCTCCGAAGGCTCATGAAGTCCGCATTAAGGTAAACAAGACATATCACATTGATGCTACATGGACTGAAGACTCATCCTTGCAATGTTGCTCTTTGTTTATTGAAAAACACAAGATATGTTTCAAAAAGTTACGGTTACATACCATTATGAAATCAAATTCAGGAAGTCAGTGTCTACATTAGAGATATAGAATGCTCTTAATAAAGAGCATATAACAAGACGTCACACATTTGATGATGTAATGGTGGTCTTTGATAGGCCATGAGTTTAACCAAGGTAAACAGACCCTTTATTTTGTAGTACATGCTATATACCTTTAAAGCACATTCAAAGCACATTTCCCTCCTCAAAGAATTCTGGGCACTGCAGTTTGTTAAGGATTGCTCGAAATTGTAACTCTGTGAGGGGTTAACAACAGTGTCCAGAATTGGAGGGGGGAAATGTGTTCTGGGTGAGTATACAGCCTTAGACATTCCATTTTACCTTGCTTGCCACTGTTTTAGCAAATATTATCATTCCAGCTCCTAAGGAGTACGCCATACACCATAAACTTGCATGCTTATATATATATTTTTAGCTAAACCCATTTATCTAACTGTTGGTTTCATCATTTGCAGTAGGGAAATCTAAGTTCCTTCAACCCTTCTGTGAACATTTTTCACAGGGAATGGTGAACCTGTGACCTTCCAGATATTGTTCGACTCCATCTCCCTTCATCCCTGATTATTGTCCATGCTGGCAGTGTCTGATAGGAGTTGGGAGTCCAACAACATTTGGAATGTCGCATGTTTTCCATCTCCAAGCTGCAAGATGTTGTTCTACAGGTAACAGCCAGGTGCTAAACGAGTTATTGTGAAATATGTTGATATCTAACGTCCAAACAGGAAAAGAACGTAATGATTTCTCCTCTCCTGAAGCATTATTTTGTTTCTGTGCAGATTCTGGCCACAGGGATCTGTCGCTCAGATGACCATGTGATCAGCGGTGCCTTTGCTATGCCTTTTCCGATTGTTCTGGGCCATGAAGCAGCTGGTGTTGTAGAGAGTGTTGGAGAGGGAGTGACTTGTGTGAAACCAGGTATGAAGGGGGGGCTTTCACATGAGACCCTGAGGGCTACTTCGCACATGGTAGCACTTGTGGCCATCAGTGTCCAAGCTGAAGCAGTTGTTGCAAAATTAATATTCGCAAATC
This sequence comes from Lacerta agilis, assembly GCF_009819535.1. Lineage (NCBI taxonomy): Eukaryota > Metazoa > Chordata > Lepidosauria > Squamata > Lacertidae > Lacerta > Lacerta agilis. The sequence goes on from NC_046320.1 coordinate 54,507,092, forward strand.
ACAGTGTAAACGTTTTTGCCCTGTGCAAACAAATAGAAGGTCATCTTTGCACTATGCAAATTGTCCAGTTTATGATGAACATTTGGGGTTGTTTTTGTTTTTTTAAAAAATAAAGTTTTAATACAGTTCTTTGATGACACTGCAGTCCTTCTTCCCAGTGTTGTGTTACTTAAGTGGCTGTTGTGTTGTGCATTGTTTTGGGGTCTCATGTAAAAGTTTTAACTATTCGTGTATTTTCCCCCACAGGAGACAAAGTAATCCCCCTCTTTGTTCCACAATGTGGAAAATGCACTTCTTGCCGAAGTACCAGAGGGAACCTCTGTTCTGAAAATGAGTGAGCTTCAGTTTATTAATAATAATAATAATTATTATTATTATTATTACACAGTATTTTGATATAATTTAATGGCTGTTGTTTAAATTAAAACAAATGAAGAGAGGCAGGAACACAAGGCAGTTCGTTTTTTAAAAGGAACTACTTCTATTTTTTTTAAATTACTTGCATTTATACCCCACCTTCCCTCCAAGGAGCTCAAGGTGGTGTAAATGGTGTCCTACCTCATTTACCCCCCACAACAACCCTGTGAGGTAGGTTAAACTAAGAGGGAGTGTTTGTCCCAAGGTCACCCAGTGGGCTTTATGGCTGAGTGAGGATTTGAACCCTGGTTTTTCCCCAAGTTCTAGGCAAAACTCTAGCCACTACACCACACTACTTCTCTGAACTACACAGAGTGAACTTAAGATGAATTAGATGAGATTTTTGAGCCAATTCAGTGAACTTCATTAAACCAAACTAGTTCATTCCAAGCACTGGCATTGATTCACATTGTTCTTCGTTTGCTTACATTTGGTACTATAGCCAGTATTTGGCACTAGCTCTGGTAGAAGCTTCCCTCCCAATATAATAACTATTTAGAGGAGGATTTTCCTCAAGGCTACTGCAGAGAAGGAAAGGGTTAACCCGAACTACAATAACTGTTATATACAGTATACACAACCAGGTGGTGCTATTTGCATTTTAAGATGCACATTAAGGTCACATCTATTTCCTCTCCCCCCCCCCCATTTCTACCTGTCTCTTTTCAACAGCCTGAGTGAGGCTCGTGGATTAATGCTCGATGGCACCAGCAGGTTCACCTGCAAAGGGAAAAGCCTTCATAATTTCATCAGCACCAGTACCTTCACGGAATACACTGTGGTACACGAAAATGCAGTGGTGAAAATTGATGCTGCTGCTCCTTTGGAAAAAGTGTGTCTGATTGGCTGTGGGTTTTCCACCGGTTATGGTGCAGCAGTTCAAACAGCCAAGGTGAGTTCTACTAGAGCACAAGTATATCCACTGCTTAGCTCAGTGGTTCTCAAAAAGAACCACATTGGTGTGGCAGGAGAGGATGGCAAGGGTGGTGGGAAGATTCAAGGACAATCAAAGAAACATTTAAGCATTTCAGTAGAGTAGAGTATCAAAAAAAATTTTGGGGGGGGGGTATACAAACAGAAGCAGTACCCACACCTCTCTTCAAAGAGCATTGGCTATTCTTCAACACAACATATTGTTCTCCACAACATATTGGTATGAACAGGGATTTTCAACTCAGACAAATATGAATGATCAGAAAAGCGAAAGGCTTCATTGCGTTGAGGAGACATGAGTTTGTTTGTCTCAAATTAGACCTAATATAAATGAGATTACCAGTACCTGGCCAAAGCAAGCTCACACCTCTGAGTTTGTTTACATATTTTGTGTACATATGTAAGAGGCTCATTTAGAATTATAGTCTGGAAATGATTCATGTTTTATACTTTCTGGATGTCCCATGATCATCTTATAAAGTAGTTATGTTCTATGTTATAAATCAAGCACTGCTAGGAGTTGTTTCTCCCCCCCCCCCCATGCATTTCTTATCAATAAAAAAAATTGGTGTGGCATGAGCAAATTTTTATTCTGAAAGTGTGGTGCGGAGAAAAAAGATTGAGAACCACAGGCTTAGATGCAAATACAATTATTTGTGTTTTCATTGACAGATTGGTTTGCTCAGTTCTGCCATTTACCTACTGTTTGTATATGAGTCAGGATGCATTTTTCTTGTCTCATCCCATGTTCCCGTTCATTTCATCCCAAAATGAAAAATAATGTAAAGTAGCTGAGCATCATTAGCATTCCATACAATGTGTTCCTTGTTGTCCCATCTCAGCACAGCAGTGTCTTGCCTAATTAGCTGTCACAGCAAAGAGAAAGAGCACATGCTGTGGTATGTCACACTGTCCCCTTGGTCCATTATCTCCAACAGTCTTGAGAAGCTGTTTTGTACTGAGCCAAAACAGGTGTTCTACAATCAAGGTATAGAACCCTCTGGTGTGTTCTAGGTATCATGTAAACCTGGATTTCAGGAACCAAAGTCTGAATTACCATTTCAAGGGATGGATAGCCCTGAGACCAATCCAGAATACATAACACAAAGGATAACTCCATATTTTACACTTTTTGTACCACATATTAGAAGGACCATATTTCAGAGGGTACAGCTCCTTAAATGCCCCTTCTTTCTGAAATTCTAAGCTGGAAGGGACCAAAAAGCCAGGTGAATTAGCAGAGCAGGATGGAAACAGCTCCCTGTCCACCTTTTGCCCAAACCCTGTTTTGAGAAGTTAAAATGCTACATATTTTTTCACACCAGTAAAATTGTATTCTGAACAAAAGTTGAAAAGTATGCTGTACTGAGATATACTAGGACTACTGAGCTGTGCAACCATTTTTTGGATCTTATGGTTTTCTAGGTGGAGCCTGGTTCAACCTGTGCCGTTTTTGGTCTGGGAGGAGTTGGTCTCTCAGCCGTCATGGGCTGCAAAGCAGCTGGAGCTTCCCGAATCATCGGGGTCGACATCAACAAGGATAAATTTCCCAAGGCTAAAGAGATGGGAGCCACGGAGTGTGTCAACCCTCTGGATTTCAAGAAGCCCATCAATGAAGTACTGTTTGACTTGACTGATGGTGAAGGTGTAGACTACTCGTTTGAAGTGATTGGACGCACAGACACCATGGTATGTGACTTCAGGAACTGGACTGCCAAATAGTGCCAATAAGGAAGAATTAAAATTGCCAACCTGGGGATAGATCAGTACTTCAACCCTATTGGGGAATGAATATCTTCAGGCAGGCATTGGGTGTTGTGAACTCTAGTCATTTTCAGCTTTATTCCATATGCCCTACTCCTGTGCATGTTTCATTCCCTCTAAGTTAACAAACATTTCCTCTCTATTTAGTGAATGTGATGTAGCATTTAGCATCTAACCATTAAGAGACTCAGACTCATAATGGGAAGAGCCAGGTTGGTTGGTTGGTTAGTTAGTTAACTATTCATTTATTTAAATGCACTTTTATGCACTGTCCTAAACAATGTACAGATAATAAAAAATAGATCATAAAACAAATAAGCTACAAAAAAAACCAGAGGCACAGTATTAAGGAAAAGTGTGCATTAAAATGAACATATTGGGGAAAATAGCATATAAATATGCATTATATTAGGGGAAATGGCTTGCAAAAATTGATCAAACCTGTATATAAACCTGTTTTTATTAGGAGAAATTAGCAGCAAAATGCCAGTGGATTTGTATGAGGATTTAAAAAATGAAATAAACCCCAAAATGCTGCAAAATGTAGAAAAGTGGGGGGAAATAAGAAACTTGCAGATACTTCCATTCCAAGATATTATAGTGAATTCCTTCTTCCGGGTGATTCAAATCCCTAGTCTGACATTACACTTACAGTTGCCTATCACATCTCACTCTCTCTCTCTCTCTCTCTGAGCTGAGCTGAGCTGAGAACAGTATTGCAAAATTCTGGGACACACAACACCCAAAGGAAAATTACATTATGATTCACACGGTAGTCCTGGAGATGCAGATCGGGTCAAAATATATCAGAATTCTTAGTCATTAAATCTTTCGAGCATCCCTATCTACAAGATTCAAAGAGTGCATTTTTCAAGGGAAAGAGAAGAAAAACAATGACAGCTTTGAAACTCAGGTGCTTTGGGATTTTTAACCATTGTCCCATTTTACCATTTAGACCAGGTGAGGGCTTCTATTTTGTCATCACCACATTTTGTAAGTGAAACAAATAATGAAATGCCATGTCTTTGTGTTTTACCTCAGTTGGCTGCCCTGGCATCGTGCCACAGCAACTATGGGACCAGTGTAATTGTGGGAGTGCCTCCTTCCACCTCTACAATTGATGTTGACCCGATGTTGCTTTTCACAGGCCGTACCTGGAAAGGATCTGTTTTTGGAGGTATGATTGTGGGCTTCCCCCCCCCCCAAAAAAGCGTATTAATTCCATGTATGCAGGTTAAATTTTTGGATACTTTCATGTCCACAAAAAAGGATAATTTTGGACATGGCGGTGAGTTTTTGAGTGTGCTTTGGGATATTTAATGCAGAAATGTACAAACTGTACCTCCAAACTCAGGAACAGGACACAGGAACACAACTGTTGTCAGTCGCCAATGACAAGAGTTCCATCGGCATACTTGATAGCTCCCCACTTCTCAGTACTAATTCAAGCTCCTCTTGGAGGTTCTTAGAGTTGGGGAGGAGGGTGGGGTGAGAAACAGTGAACTGCTGGATCCAGGAACAAGCTGTCCAGTTCAGTGGGAACCTGAACGGTCGCAGGGGAAGCAGTCTAAAGTCCAAGCCAAGCAGAGACCATTCAGCACTTTGGACAGCTCCAAGACAGCTGCAAGAGAAGTTGTCCCTGCAATGAGCTAGAGTCAGATGAAGCCTTATGACCAAGCTGGACTGTAGTGGCTCCACTTCCCTGGAGGAGCTGGCCAGCTAGTTATTTTGTATTATTTTGCTTATTCAAGACTGGTGAGACAGAGGCAATGCAAGGAACACATCCTGAGTCAGAGGATGCCAACAGGCAGTAGTGGGATGGAGGCTCTTACCTGATGTATGGCATCCAAGAAGGGGAGGTGGCAATGGTTTAAATCAGGGGTCTCCAAACTAAGGCCCAGGGGCCAGATGCAGCCCAATTGCCTTCTAAATCCTGCCCGCGGATGGTCCGGGAATCAGCCTGTTTTTATATGAGTAGAATGTGTCCTTTTATTTAAAATGCATCTCTGGGTTATTTGTGGGGCCTGCCTGGTGTTTTTACATTATAATATGTGTTTTCATTTAAAATGCATCTCTGGGTTATTTGTGGGGCATAGGAATTCGTTCATTCCCCCCCCCAAAAAAAAAATATAGTCCAGCCCCCCACAAGGTCTGAGGGACAGTGGAGCGGCCCCCTGCTGAAAAGGTTTGCTGACCCCTGGTTTAAATGCACTAGTGTACCCAAACCAATGCATTTACCAGTGCCTTTACACTGCTCTGCCTTCCCTTCTGGTAAGCAGCAGCAACTCACCAACCAACAGATTGGGTAAATTTATCTGTGCCACCATGCCAACTGCTACTGGCAGCATGGCTGGGGCCACAACAGTCCTGGATAAGGGCTCTAGTGGTTCTTTCTCAAGGAAGCAGGAGTCCTTTGCAATAAAACTTCAGGGAAATAGTTTCACAATTTGTATTGCTCTTATTTCCATGTTGCATTTTGCCTGATCTTTCCCTGTTTGCTGGTTTTCAGGGTGGAAGAGCAAAGACTCTGTCCCCAGACTGGTTTCTGATTTCCTGGGCAAGAAATTCATCTTGGATCCATTAATAACCCATACACTACCTTTTGAAAAAATCAATGAAGGATTTGAATTGCTCCGGGCAGGAAAGAGGTGATCCTTTCTTCTTATTTCTTAGCTGTACTTTTAAATACCTTCCCCTTGACTATGGGGTACAGCTTATGGGTCTACCTGCATATTTCCAATCAGGCAAGACTAACTGGGCAAATGGAAGCCTCCATGTCAGTTTCTGCCTCCACATGGGTTTGGGATGATGTCTGTAAGTTCCATAGCAGAACATCCAATTTGCATGTGTAGGTTCAGTTTACAATCTTTCAGAAAAGGATCAGGTGGCATAGCAGGAAAAAGCATGGAAAAGCCCTCTGCTCTGGAATAGCACTGTCACTAGTCAGAGAAAAGACTACTGGCCAAAATGATTATTCTTATTATTTATATACAGGCAACCCCCCCCCCCCATTTACCTGGGGGTTGCGTTCTGAGACACCATGAAAATCAGTGAAATTGCATATAAAGTATTTGAAACACCATTGGAAAAGCCTGCAAACATCCCATTTCTAATGTTTTTGTGATTTTTTTTGGTGTCACTTATGGGTTTGGCGCAAGGCGCATGTGCACAGTTGCACACATATTGAACACGTGTTAATAAGGGGGTTGCCTGTATTGATATCGCTTACTTGCCAAAATGGCTTCTAAGGGGTTTACAAACCAATTATAAAACATCTCTCTACACCTAATTAAAATGTACAAAAAAAAGAAATGCATTAAAATGGTTCATCAAGTAAAACAGCAATGAAACTATTAGATCCGGAGCTTCAGGTCTGGAGATCAGGAGAAGGTTTGTCTAAAGACATGCATCTTCACAAAGCAGCAAAATGCCAGTACCTATGGGGCGTCTCGTATTTCAGCAGGCAGAGCATTCCACAACACTGGTTCTATCAGTGAAGAAGCCAGTCTCTGTGTTACAACAAGATGATTATCATCAGGTCATGGCCAAACTAACCAGGTTCTGATGGATGGGCAAACAGTCTCACTTGTGACAAGGCAGCTGCTTCTGCTTATGTGACACCTGGAAGTGCTGCTGTCATTGCTGTCACCACCACCTATCTGCTCCTGCGGCCACCTGCTATGCCACTGCCCTGTGCCCCATTGCATCCACTGCTGGCAAGAAGCACTGCCACCGCTGGTGCCAATTTCAGGCAAGATCTCACCCAAAATGGGCACTGTCTTGACTCAAATCGGTTCTGTTTCTCTGCCACTGATGGAGGTGGTGGGGCAGGAAGGGAACCCATGGGTATGCTGCTGGGGGTGTGTGGCTTTTGCTGCCTGAGGCAGTGGCCTTGCACTGCCTAATGTCTGGGCCCTTTCCGATTGTCTTGTGCACATGGTAGAGGTCCATATGCAAACATCCTTGACTCTTCTCTCTTCCATAAGAAGAGTCCTGTTGGATCAGGTCAAAGGCTCATCAGCAGATTGTTCTCATAGTGACCAACCAGATGTATATGGGAAACCAGTAAGCAGTATTTGAAGGCATATGGCCACCAGCAGTGGAGGCAGAACATAGACATCATAGCTAGTAGTCACTGATATCCTGCAAAGGCAGGTTGGAAAAGTACAGGAGACAGTGAGATTCTAGCAGCTCTCTTTGAGTACCTGGGAAACAAGGCTTGTCAGACTCATATATATATATTGTTTTTTATGTTTCAGCATCCGCACTGTCTTGACATTTTAATATCTTGGGGTGAGAAGAAGGATGACAGAGTGATCAATAGAGGAAGCTACTTCTCCCAATGTCTATAATCAATATGAGTGCTAAGTTTGTTTGTGTTTTCGTTTTCTTCTCTTCTGTCCTCATGTTTGCTTAATGGACCAAATCTGAAGAGGTTTGCTTTAAAAAGGGTTATCTCTAACTAAGGAGTTTAAAACATGTACATGCTTGCGAGCTTGGCTGACCAGGTGATGGCCAAAGGTAATCTAATACCTTCTTTTGGTAAGGTGTTTTCTGCACAGTAGCCTCTCTGTGCTTCCAAATAAACAATGAAAACTACTGAAAACGCAGTTCTCAAGTGTTAAGGAGCTTGACATAATCTTGAGTTCCTTATTGTTTCCAAAACAAACAACAACAACAACAAAAACCATACCGGTAATTATGACTTTCATTTCCAGCCAGAGAATGGCATGTTATTTTGGACTAACTTATATTAAAAATACATCGTTTTATCCATTTGACATTTGGGTAAGATTTCATGTAAACTCTCTTTCTGATCTAGAAATGCCTTATAGGTGAAGAACTCAAACGCATGTGTAGAATTTCTCCATGTTCAGAAGCTTTCCTTTGAGCACTATTTGTGCATGCAAATGGATGCATGTGCAATTTAGTTCTCGTTGATCATGTGCATTTTACATGAATGGGACCTCACCAGCCATTCACAGAAGAGCTCAATGTATGCATCTGAGTTCTCCGAATGGCCATCTGGATCAGAGCAATTGTTGCATCTATTTCTATAAAGCACCTTTCATCACTCTGGGCTGTATACAAAGTGCCTTAATTTAGCAGTATCTACATTAATTATACAAATTGTTTGAAGGTTGCAGTAAAGTCTAGCTAAAGTTTTTAAATTGCCAGTAAAAAAAAAAGTGCTACTATAAATCACACTACAATAGATTATACTTACGGTAAAATAACTATATTTCTGTTTCTAAAGGCAAAGTCTATGAAAGAAAGATGTGGCCTAATAGCAGGTTATCATTTCTGAAACCTTTGTTACTATCAGCTGTAAGCACTTCACTTCCACTACATTGAAACGGGGCCTCCTTATGCATTGGCACAGCTGCAGAGAACTTATGGGATGTTTATGAAAATGTCAGGTGGCCACGCCCCCAGTCTCCCCTGCCATCTGTATGTTGATCCTAAGTTTGCCAAGAGATGAGTTAAGATTGTAGTGACTGTTTGTATTACAACCCATGCAAATTTATGTGTAGGCTGATTTTACCTTATTGTTTTCGTATCTACCATTGTCTCTGCTCTTTGATGTGTCTTTGTTCCCCCCTTGGCGTGTATATGTAATCAATAAAACAACTTTCCTATATTCAGCTGGCATGAATCTGTGAGTTCTGCAATCCTTGGCAACCTTTGTAACCTGAAATGAGTAGATAAAAGGGAGGAACCTGCGCATAGCTGTCAAGTTCTCCCCTTTTTTTAAGGGAAATTCCATTATGCCGAATAGGATTCCTCGCAAGAAAAGGGAAAACTTGACAGCTATGAAACTTGCGGTCCTCCAAATGTTGCTGGACTACAACTTCCATCACTCCCTGGTCATTAGTCACATTGGCTAGGGCTGAGGGGCTGGATTCCAACATCTGGAGGGACACAGGTTAGCTCCTTTCGCTTGCCTGAAGTTTTTTCCATGGTAGCTTGACCAGAAATCATGCTGGGGGGCGGGGGGCATGCACACCGACACTACTGTCAGCTCTCCAAAAGTAGATCCAATGCAAAGAATGTTGGATCTAATGGAGACATCTGTGTTCAGCTTCCTACTCAACCATGAAGCTCACTGGGATGGGCATGGGGTGGCCCTATCTACCATCTATCTATATCATCTCACAGAGTCAAAATACATGCTGCATAATTTGTGGTTTTACTACAGTGTGGCTACTTTGAAGGCAAAGCAGCTGCAGGGCAACCTCCATTCCAGAACATGTTCCTAATCCAGTTTGGGACCCCACAACAGTTTCCAGCTAAAAACCATTTTCCTCCCAGATACTGTTAGCTATGATATTTACTTCCAGCAGAAACTCTGGAGGCAAATGGCTGTGGCTGGGTTGGTTAGCAGGGAATTGTGGACTGAACCTTTCAAAATACCTCTTAAGATACTGTAACTGTCATGCCCCTGGTGGAGGAATCCTCTTTGGAGGAATATCTGCTGCTCCACAAAGCAGATGCTACAGGGGAGCAGGTTATGTCAATGAACAGTGAGATGGAGCAGGAGGATCTGTGACCTTCAGAGGTGACTGCATCCCCAACCCCCTCCACAAGATACAGGGGTCCCAGGCACGGTATCAGAGGCAGAGGATGAGCTGCCACTGAGTCCAAGGAAGCTGTAGCACCTAAAGGTCAGCTGTAAGACACTGGAGTGCCTGCCTGAAGAACAAGGGCTCGTCAGGAATAAGGGGCATCTTGTGAAGAAGCTACACCTCATGAGTAGACCAAAATTCTGAGGCATTCCAGAAAGTCTGCAGCAGTGTATTTTGGACACTGAAGACTCATGGTTTAAACTCTCAAGTTTCTGGCAGAAATGCCACAACATCATCCTTACAGGAGCTTCTTGATGTGCCACCTGACTGGTTACTACATCTGAGCTTGGGAGTTTTTGTTGTTGTTTGGACTTTGCCTTGTTTGTTTTGACTTTCCTTTTGCAATTGCCCCTTTGAGTGGACTTGGGATTCCTACATTTGCTTTCATCTGA